>NC_134498.1:31998945-32068945 GCF_040206685.1 Ascaphus truei
CCCCCCTTCTCGCTCTCTTTCCCCCCCCTTCTCGCTCTCTTCCCCCCTCTCGCTCTCTTTCCCCCCTTTCTCGCTCTCTTTCCCCCCTTCTCGCTCTCTTTCCCTCCCTTCTCGCTCCCTCTCTTCCCTCCTTCTCGCTCTCTTTCTCCCCCCTTCTCTCGCTCTCTTTCCCCCCCTTCTCGCTCTCTTTCCCCCCCTTCTCGCTCTCTTTCCCCCTCGCTCTCTCTTCTCGCTCTCTTTCCCCCTTCTCGCTCTCTTTCCCCCCCTTCTCGCTCTCTTTCCCTCCCCCTTCTCGCTCTCTTTCCGCCCCTTCTCGCTCTCTTTCCCTCGCCCCTTTCTCGCTCTCTTTCCTCGCCTTCTCGCTCTCTTTCCTCGCCCCTTCTCGCTCTTTTCCTCGCCTTCTCGCTCTCTTTCTCCTCGCCCCTTCTCGCTCTCTTTCCCCCCCTTCTCGCTCTCTTTCCCCCCTTCGCTCTCTTTCCCCCGCTTCTCTCTCTCTTTCCCCCCCCTTCTCGCTCTTTCCCCCCCCTTCTCGCTCTTTTCCCCCCCCTTCTCGCTCTCTTTCCCCCCTTCTCTCTCTTCCCCTTCTCGCTCTTCCCCCCCTCTCGCTCTTTCCCCCCTTCTCGCTCTCTTCCCCCCCTTCTCGCTCTTTCCCCCCTCTCTCGCTCTCTTTCCCCCCCTTCTCGCTCCTTTCCCCCCCTTCTCGCTCTCTTTCCCCCCTTCTCGCTCTCTTTCCCCCCCTTCTCGCTCTCTTTCCCCCCCTTCTCGCTCTCTTTCCCCCCTTCTCGCTCTCTTTCCCCCCCTTCTCGCTCTCTTTCCCCCCCTCTCGCTCTCTTTCCCCCCCTTCTCGCTCTCTTCCCCCCCTTCTCGCTCTCTTTCCCCTCGCTTTCCCCCCCTTCTCGCTCTCTTTCCCCCCCTTCTCGCTCTCTTTCCCCCCTTCTCGCTCTCTTTCCCCCCCCTTCTCGCTCTCTTTCCCCCCCTTCTCGCTCTCTTTCCCCCCCCTTCTCGCTCTCTTCCCCCCCCCCTTCTCGCTCTCTTTCCCCCTTCTCGCTCTCTTCCCCCCTCTCGCTCTCTTTCCCCTCCCCCCTTCTCGCTCTCTTTCCCCCTCCCCTTCTCGCTCTCTTTCCCCCCTTCTCGCTCTCTTTCCCCCCCTTCTCGCTCTCTTCTCCCCCCTCGCTCTCTTTCCCCCCCTTCTCGCTCTCTTTCCCCCCCTTCTCGCTCTCTTTCCCCCCCCCTTCTCGCTCTTCTTTCCCCCCCCTTCTCGCTCTCTTTTCCCCCCCTTCTCGCTCTCTTTCCCCTCCCCATCTCGCTCTCTTTCCCCTCCCCATCTCGCTCTCTTTCCCTCCCCATCTCGCTCTCTTTCCCCTCCCCATCTCGCTCTCTCCCCCTCCCCATCTCGCTCTCTTTCCCCTCCCCATCTCGCTCTCTTTCCCCCCCCTTCTCGCTCTCTTTCCCCTCCCCCTTCTCGCTCTCTTTCCCCTCCCCCTTCTCGCTCTCTTTCCCCCCTTCTCGCTCTCTTTCCCCCCTTCTCGCTCTCTTCCCCCCCTTCTCGCTCTCTTCCCCCCTCGCTCTCTTTCCCCCCTTCTCGCTCTTTCCCCCCCGTCTCGCTCTTTCCCCCCTACTCGCTCTTTCCCCCCTTCTCGCTCTTTCCCCCCCTTCTCGCTCTTTCCCCCCCTTCTCGCTCTTTCCCCCCCTCTCGCTCTTTCCCCCCCTTCTCGCTCTTTCCCCCCCTTCTCGCTCTTTCCCCCCCTTCTCGCTCTTTCCCCCCCTTCTCGCTCTTTCCCCCCTTTCTCGCTCTTTCCCCCCTTTCTCGCTCTTTCCCCCCCTTCTCGCTCTTTCCCCCCCTTCTCGCTCTTTCCCCCCTTCTCGCTCTTTCCCCCCCCTTCTCGCTCTTTCCCCCCCCTTCTCGCTCTCCTTCCCCCCCTTCTCGCTCTCTCCTTCCCCCCCTTCTCGCTCTCTCCTTCCCCCCTTCTCGCTCTCTCCCCCACCCCTTCTTCCCTCGCCCCTTCTCGTCTTTCCCTCGCCCCTTCTCGCTCTCTTTCCCCTCCCACTTCTCGCTCTCTTTCCCCCTCCCCCTTCTCGCTCTCTTTCCCCCTCCCACTTCTCGCTCTCTTTTCCCCCTCCCCCTTCTCGCTCTCTTTCCCCCTCCCCTTTCTCGCTCTCTCCCCACCCGCTCTCCCTCTCCTTTTCACACTCTTCTACCGCTTCCGCTCTCTTCCAACTCTTTTCTTCCCCTCTTCTCGCCCTCTATTCTACCCCCTTTCGTCCTCTCTCCTCCCCCCCCCCATGTCGTCCCTCCCTCGCCCCCTGTCGTCCTTCTCGCCCACCCTTCGTGTCCTCTTCCCTTTTTTTCCGCACTCTCTTCCACCATCCTTCGGTGCTTGTCCTTCTCGCTCTCTCTCCCCACCTCTCTCACTCTCTCTCCCTTTTCTCTCTCCCTGGCCCCCGTCCTAAACTCCCTGCCCCCCGTCCTAAACTCCCTGCCCCTAGTATACAAAAGCCCCCTTGTCATGCGCACATTTTGACGCCCGCGGGGGGACTGGTTTCCTCCCCTCCCGTAGGCGTGGGTAGCATGGGCAGCACCCCTTGAAGACTGCTGGGAAAAACATGGTCCATCTAGGAAGGTTGTTTTTCCATAGACTCCAGACTCCAGGTCACGGGACAGAATATATGGTTGTGGCATTTAACTTAACATAGGATAACTCCGTGGAATTTTCGTGGCGCCCTCTCTTGCTGTAGAGGTAAATAAACCCTTTATTTGATCTTGTAGGACTGCAGGGATTAGGCTACCCCTAAAGTGAACTGTTGTTTTGTTGTGTTGTTGTTGTTTTTTTTTTAACCCATAATTAATTCAACCAATTTTTATTTTGACGGGCATTAAATGAAGCCAGGTTTTAAGAATGTGTTGTGCAGATAAATGAGAGAGATTATCATAATTATTTACATCCCCTCTCTTTGTTTGGAGGACCTGTTCGTAAATGGAACAGGATAAGGAAGAGATTAGGGGCAATAACACGGACCCTTGACAATGTTTAGAGAAATAAACAAGATCAAGGTTCGTTAATTATTATTACTTAGAAATTGTAACGACTCTTTTACTTACTAAACACGTCACTGCCATTTGGTCCTACGTGGGGTGACCCGTTAAACCCATTAAACATGACCCTGTCATGAGGCCACTTTGTAGGTCATTAGGCCACTACATGGGATGGACCTTTAATAACTTTTTAAACATGTCACTGTCATTAGTTCACTTTAATATACAATTAGATGGTGAGCTCTTCGGGGCAGGGACTCCTCTGCCTAAATGTCACTTTTATGCCTGAAGCGCTTCTTCCCATTATGTGTTATTTGTATTATTTGTTATTTATATTATTATGTCACGTGTATTACTGCTGTGAGCGCTATGTACATGAATGGCGCAGTATAAATAAATAAGGCATACATACATATCCCAGATTAAAATGCATTGTTGGGAAATGTTGAAATAACAGGGCCCGCTGTCCTGAATACAGAAGAGATTCGGAAAATATTCTTATTTAAAGATTTAGACGAAAAATCCCCCAAAAGGAATCGTTTAAAATAAAAATGGCTAATGTTTTTCTGTAACGTTTCAGGCGTTTCCCTCTGTTCACTAGGATTTTGGGGTGATACCCTGACCCCCTATTAGATTTTTGGGATGTTAGAACCCCCCCCCCCCCCCCCAGATGTGCTGCTGTTTGAAGTCCTAGGAGGCCGGCGGGCACACGCAGCCTTCTAATTTGTGCGCCAGCAAAAATAAACACACAATGGGGAAGGGGAGGGGGACAGGGGGAAGCAGGAAAATGCGACCGGCATGAGGGGTGCACTGAAAAACATAAATGACCCCCCCCCCTAACGTGCCCTCCGAGAGCAGCGGGGAATTGAGGAATTTGCTCGGCTGAGGTTCTCTGACCACACCGCAATGCTTTTAAAACGCACCATTTCCCGATACGCTTAAGTTCTCCCTGCAGATTCCTCCTCTGCCCCTATAAACGCGCCCCGCGCCAGCTTTACTCCCCGTGCTGACCCAACCACTTTGCAGTCCTGAGACCAGGCGCAGAGCTCTCATGGTGTAGTATGGGAAGTCTAAAATGTTTATATGCAAGGCCGCGTCCACGCTGATGGCGCGCAGCTGCGCGTTCAAAACAATGTAAATGAATTGGAGCGTCCATACTGCGCAGGTGAGCGTGGGTTGGAGCGATGCGTGCGGAGTCTGTCTTGTCGCGCGACGCCCTGGTCACGTGCGTGTTTCAGTCAATAATGGCGAACGTGAAGTCATGGGCACGATCTCGCCACGCCCCCCCCACCCCCCCACGCGCAGCCCGGCAGGCCACGGATCTCTGCAAGTACAGGCGCGCTTGACGTCACGGGCGGGCGCCTGTCGCTAGCGCGCGCGTCCCCTACTAAGGCCATAGCCTAAAGGTAAAAGATGCACGTACAGCAACAAACCTCATTTAGGCAATGGTTAAAAACCGTAATATCCACGATGATGCCAGGCTTCACCGCGGCACGGTCCAGTTGGTTCAAATGATCAGTAGAAAACCGGGGCGTCCGTCTCATCTGGGGAGCCGTCCCCTCTGGTCCTGCAGGTATCACTCCGTAAGGTTAGTCCCCCCCCGCGGGAGTTGCTCTCGGGTTCTCCGACTCAAGGCGTCTGAGTACTTCGCACGCTGAGTACCGGGACTTTCCACCCGAGCGGGGGGAACCTCTGAGGAATCGGCGCATCTCCAGCGACGTCTCGCGGAGGACGTCAGCGCTTCCGAATCGGTATCTGCAGAGAATATCGAAAGCGCGAGGTGAGGGAGACCGTGCCAATCAGTGACAGGTCTTCATAACTTGTCTGTTTAAATTATCCAGGATAATGGACATTGTTGGTGTTTTGGACCTGTCACTGGGCTGGCAATGTCTGCCTCACTTCGCGCTTTTCGAAATGTTAAATGTTACACTTTACATACTACACCATGAGAAGAGGTCTGCGCTTGTCTTCTCTTCTCTATAGATTTGGATGCTCGGTCATTCCACCTACTGTACCATAGCAGCCGACCCTCCTGCTTCCCACCTACTGTACCATAGCCGACCCTCCTGCTTCCACCTACTCTACCATAGCAGCCGACCCTCCTGCATTCCACCTACTGTACCATAGCAGCCGACCCTCCTGCTTCCACCTACTGTACCATAGCAGCCGACCCTCCTGCTTCCACCTACGGTACCATAGCAGCCGACCCTCCTGCTTCCACCTACTGTACCATAGCAGCCGACCCTCCGGCATTCTACCTACTGTACCATAGCAGCTGACCCTCCTGCTTCCACCTACTGTACCATAGCAGCCGACCCTCCGGCATTCTACCTACTGTACCATAGCAGCCGACCCTCCTGCTTCCACCTACGGTACCATAGCAGCCGACCCTCCTGCTTCCACCTACTGTACCATAGCAGCCGACCCTCCGGCATTCTACCTACTGTACCATAGCAGCCGACCCTCCTGCTTCTCCACCTACGGTACCATAGCAGCCGACCCTCCTGCTTCCACCTACTGTACCATAGCAGCTGACCTCTGCTTCCACCTACTGTACCATAGCAGCCGACCCTCCGGCATTCTACCTACTGTACCATAGCAGCCGACCCTCCTGCTTCCACCTACGGTACCATAGCAGCCGACCCTCCTGCTTCCACCTACTGTACCATAGCAGCCGACCCTCCGGCATTCTACCTACTGTACCATAGCAGCCGACCCTCCTGCTTCCACTACGGTACCATAGCAGCCGACCCTCCTGCTTCCACCTACTGTACCATAGCAGCTGACCCTCCTGCTTCCACCTACTGTACCATAGCAGCCGACCCTCCGGCTTCTACCTACTGTACCATAGCAGCCGACCCTCCTGCTTCCACCTACGGTACCATAGCAGCCGACCCTCCTGCTTCCACCTACTGTACCATAGCAGCCGACCCTCCGGCATTCTACCTACTGTACCATAGCAGCCGACCTCCTGCATTCCACCTACTGTACCATAGCAGACGACCCTCCTGCTTCCACCTACTGTACCATAGCAGCCGACCCTCCTGCTTCCACCTACTGTACCATAGCAGCGACCCTCCTGCATTCCACTACTGTACCATAGCAGACGACCCTCCTGCATTCCACCTACTGTACCATAGCAGACAACCCTCCTGCATTCCACTACTGTACCACTAGCAGCCGACCCTCCTGCTTCCACCTACTGTACCATAGCAGCCGACCCTCCTGCTTTCCACCTACTGTACCATAGCAGACGACCCTCCTGCATTCCACCTACTGTACCATAGCAGACGACCCTCCTGCATTCCACCTACTGTACCATAGCAGACGACCCTCCGGCATTCCACCTTCTGTACCATAACAGACGACCCTGCTGCATTTCACCTACTGTACCATAGCGGACGGACCCTCCTGCATTCCACCTACTGAACCATAGCAGCAGACGACCCTCCTGCATTCCACCTACTGTACCATAGCAGCAGACGACCCTCCTGCATTCCACCTACTGTACCATAGCAGCAGACGACCCTCCTGCATTCCACCTACTGTACCATAGCAGCCGACCCTCCTGCATTCCACCTACTGTACCATAGCAGCAGACGACCCTCCTGGATTCTACCTACTGTACCATAGCAGCAGACGACCCTCCTGCATTCCACCTACTGTACCATAGCAGACGACCCTCCTGCATTCCACCTACTGTACCATAGCAGCAGACCCTCCTGCATTCACCTACTGAACCATAGCAGCAGACGACCCTCCTGCATTCCACCTACTGTACCATAGCAGCAGACGACCCTCCTGCATTCCACCTACTGTACCATAGCAGCAGACGACCCTCCTGCATTCCACCTACTGTACCATAGCAGCAGACGACCCTCCTGCATTCCACCTACTGTACCATAGCGGACGACCTTGCTGCATTCCACCTACTGTACCATAGCAGACGACCCTGCTGCATTCCACCTACTGTACCATAGCAGACGACCCTGCTGCATTCCACCTACTGTACCATAGCAGACGACCCTGCTGCATTCCACCTACTGTACCATAGCGGATGACCCTGCTGCATTCCACCTACTGTACCATAGCGGATGACCCTGCTGCATTCCACCTACTGTACCATAGCAGCCGACCCTCCGGCATTCCACCTTCTGTACCATAGCAGACGACCCTGCTGCATTTCACCTACTGTACCATAGCGGACGACCCTCCTGCATTCCACCTACTGAACCATAGCAGCAGACGACCCTCCTGCATTCCACCTACTGTACCATAGCAGCAGACGACCCTCCTGCATTCCCACCTACTGTACCATAGCAGCAGACGACCCTCCTGCATTCCACCTACTGTACCATAGCAGCAGACGACCCTCCTGCATTCCACCTACTGTACCATAGCAGCAGACGACCTCCTGCATTCTACCTACTGTACCATAGCAGCAGACGACCCTCCTGCATTCTACCTACTGTACCATAGCAGCAGAACGACCCTCCTGCATTCTACCTACTGTACCATAGCAGCAGACGACCCTCCTGCATTCCACCTACTGTACCATAGCAGCAGACCCTCCTGCATTCCACCTACTGTACCATAGCAGCAGATGACCCTCCTGCATTCCACCTACTGAACCATAGCAGCAGACGACCCTCCTGCATTCCACCTACTGTACCATAGCAGCAGACGACCCTCCTGCATTCCACCTACTGTACCATAGCAGCAGACGACCCTGCTGCATTCCACCTACTGTACCATAGCAGCAGACGACTCTCCTGCATTCCACCTACTGTACCATAGCGGACGACCTGCCTGCATTCCACCTACTGTACCATAGCAGACGACCCTGCTGCATTCCACCTATTGTACCATAGCGGATGACCCTGCTGCATTCCACCTACTGTACCATAGCGGACGACCCTGCTGCATTCCACCTACTGTACCATAGCGACGACCCTCCTGCATTCCACCTACTGTACCATAGCGGACGACCCTGCTGCATTCCACCTACTGTACCATAGCAGACGGACCCTGCTGCATTCCACCTACTGTACCATAGCGGAACGACCCTGCTGCATTCACCTACTGTACCATAGCGGACGACCCTGCTGCATTCCACCTACTGTACCATAGCGGACGACCCTGCTGCATTTCACCTACTGTATCATAGCGGACGACCCTCCTGCATTCCACCTACTGTACCATAGCGGACGACCCTGCTGCATCCACCTACTGTACCATAGCAGACGACCCTCCTGCATTCCACCTACTGTACCAAGCAGCCAACCCTCCTGCATTGCACCATACAGTTCCACCTCCTGCATTCCACAAAGGAAAGTCGTTGCATTCCATATTTCACTTTGGGTTCGAGTTCCTTCACTTTATATATTTTATTAATTATTATCACCGTTGTCACTTTTTAAAAAATATTGTTCACAATTTGTTTCACTGGATTCGTTTATACAATTCACGGTTTACACTCATATACACAATTTTTCTAGTGCGCTCTTTGCGTTGTGTTTTTCTGTTATTTGTAGTCATGAGTAGCCCCATTTATATCCACAAATTTGCCCTTTTAATCACAAATCCTAAAGGCTGTATGTGTATGTGTGTGTGTGTGTGTGTGTGTGTATATATCTTATACTATATTAGTGAAAGCACTGTATGCCTGCCTGCATGCATGCATGCCAGCCTGCCTGCCTGCTGGATGTCCGGTGTCCCTAGGGGAAATCTCATTGTCCCTTGGGCGCCCCCGCACACCTCTCATTGGCCTGAGGCGGAGTGACGGCCCAAAGGACACACAGGGACACAAACACACACACAGGGACACAAACACACACACAGGGACACACACACACACACACACACACACACACACACAGGGACACACACACACACACACAGTAGGGGGGGGTGTACATTAGCAGCATTGTATAACCCGGGGGGGGCTCACATACCCGCCTCCGCCTCCGCCTCTTCCTCCCGAAATCAGCCTCCACACCCGCGCGCACGTCCTCCTCTCCCCGTGTCTCCCGCGCTTTCAAACACCCCCCCCCCCCGGCGCCGCTACAGTGAGCGGAGGAGCGAGTGCCCGGGACACAGCGGGGGAGCGGCCACAACAAGCTGCCTCCCGCCTCAGTTCCACGTGGGAGCGGCCGGACGGGTGAGTGAGCGGCCTTCACCCACCCCTCACCCCCCTTCAAATCACCTCCCCTCCACCCCCCCCCCCCCCCCCCCGGCGCCGCTACAGTCAGCGGAGCGGAGCGAGCGCCCGGGACACAGCGGGGGGAGCGGCCACAACAAGCTGCCTCCCGCCTCAGATCCACGTGGGAGCGGACGGACGGGTGAGGGAGCTGCCGGACGGGTGAGTGAGCGGCCGGACGGGTGAGGGAGCGGCCTTCACCTCCCTCACCCCCCTTCACCTCCCCTCACCCCCCCTGCACCTCACCTCCCCTCACCCACCCCCTCACCTCCCCTCACCCACCCCTCACTTCCACTTCCCTTCCCTTCACCTCCCTCACCCCCCCTTCACCTCCCCTCACCCCCCCTTCACCTCCACCCCCCCTTCACCTCCCCTTCACCCCCCCCACCTCCCCTTCACCCCCCACCTCCCCTTCACCCCCCACCTCCCCTCACCCCCCCCCCCCCCTTCACCTCCCCTCCACCCCCCCTTCACCTCCCCTCCACCCCCCCTTCACCTCCCCTCCACCCCCCCCCTTCACCTCCCCTCCACCCCCCCCCTTCACCTCCCCTCCACCCCCCTTCACCTCCCCTCCACTCCCCCCCCTCACCTCCCCTCCACCCCCCCCTTCACCTCCCCTTCACCTCCCCTCCACCCCCCTTCACCTCCCTTCACCTCCCCTCCACCCCCCCCTTCACCTCCCCTCCACCCCCCCCCTTCACCTCCCCTCCACCCCCACCCTTCACCTCCCTCCCCCCCACCTTCACCCCCCCTTCACCTTCCCTTCACTCCCCCTTACAACCTCCCACCACCTCCTCACCACCTCCACCCCCCTTCCCACCTCCCCCACCCCCCTTCCCACTCCCCACCCCCCCTTCCCACCACCTCCCCCCCACCCCCTCCCCTTCCCACCACCTCCCCCTCCTTCCCACCACCTCCCCCCCACCCCCCCCCTTCCCCCCACCCCCCCCCCCCTTCCCTGAGGCGGAGTCACGGGCCAAAGGACACACAGGGACACAGACACACACACACACACGTAGACACACACACACACGTATACACACACACACACGTATACACACACACACACGTATACACACACACACGTATACACAAACACACACACGTAGACACAAACACACACACTAGACACAAACACACACACATACACACACGTAGACACACACGTACACACACACACACACGTACACACACACGCACGTAGACACACACACACGTACACGTAGACACACACACATGTACACGTAGACACACACACACACACACATGTACACGTAGACACGTACACACACACACACACCACACATGTACACACATGTACACGTAGACACACACACATGTACACGTACACACACACATGGAGACATACACACACACACATGGAGACATACACACACACACATGGAGACATACACACACACACATGGAGACATACACACACACACATGTACACATACACACACACGTATACACTCACACACGTATACACACAGGTATACATACACATAATGTATACACACACACACATGTATACACACACATGTATACACACACACACATGTATACACACACACACATGTATACACACACACACGTGTATACACACACACGTGTATACACACACACACGTGTATACACACACACATGTATACACACACACGTGTATACACACACACGTGTATACACACACAACATGTGTATACACACACGTGTATACACACACATGTGTATACACACACATGTGTACACACACATGTTACACACACACAGTGTACACACACACACACATGTGTATACACACACATGTATATACACACACATGTATACACACACACACATGTATACACACATACACATGTATACACACACACACATGTATACACACACACACACACACACACTTATACACACACACACATACAATGTATACACACAAACATGTATACACACACACAAACATGTATACACGTGTATACACACAATGTGTATACACACACACGTATACACACACACAATATATACATACACACAATGTATACACACACATGTGTATACACACACGTGTATACACACACACACACGTGTATACACACACACATGTGTATACACACACACACGTGTATACACACACACACACGTGTATACACACACGTGTATACACACACACACATGTGTATACCACACACATACGTGTATACACACACACGTGTATACACACACACGTACACATACACACACACACACACATGTATACACACACACACATACAATGTATACACACAACATGTATACACACACACACCCCAGCACCACCACATCAGCACACCGGTATGCCACCCAGCACACTGGCATTCTCGCCCTCCCCACCATTCCCAGCCCCCATCAACACCATCAGCACCCACACATCGCCACCTTTGCACCTCCCCCATCGGCACACCCACATCCGCACCCCCACATCAGCACCAAACCCTCCCAAATCAGCACACCAATACAATCACCATCAGTACAGCCACAGCAGCACTACCACCGCACATGGGCCGCGTGGACCACTCCCCACCCAAATGCCACACCCACACCACAAACATCCCGGGCAACGCCGGGGCTCTCAGCTAGTATATATATATATATATACATACATACATACATACATACATCTAAATAACCCCTTCGCTCTCAAAAGCGAAGTATTTAGGGTCTGAAATGGTAAATACCATTTTTTGTGTTTCTGTCCCCAGTCTTAAAATCCCTTTAATCTTTCTCTAAAAGAGTGCTAGAGGAATTAACAGCAACGTTTGGGATTAGTATCTAAATGGGATTTCTAATAGGGGAATTTTTTTAATGCATTTATGTTCAGTTATATTACTAATTTTAACCTGTATTCCTTTTAAAGTATTTGGGCAGCTGGTGTGTGGGGTCCTATAAGTCTTGGAAGCTTCAGCAATATAACCCCCCTCCTTTCATAATTTATGATGGTAATTTGCTTCTCACGTGCAGCCTCACATCCTAACTATGAAAACGGCTCACGCCCAATAATATCCCACAGACAGTGTGTACAGCGTGCTCTGGCCAGGAGCTCAGACCTAACTGTATGAGTATTTCACTGGAGCAGTGACCAGGGCAGAGTTATTGAGCGTTTATTTGGAAATAACAATGGTGGCCATCTTTAACAGTACCCGCAGATTATTATTTTTAACAAGGGAAGTACTGAATGATTTGAAGATGAGACTTGAGTGGGATGGAAACACAGAAGAAATGAAACATGGACCAAACATTTATTAGATGAGCAACATGGGACGGTCTTATACTTCTTGTCTTTTTATCTATCTCTCTTTATCTCTCTCTCTCTCTCTTTCTCTCTCTCTTTCTCTCTCTCTTTCTCTCTCTTTCTCTCTCTTTCTCTCTCTTTCTCTCTCTTTCTCTCTCTTTCTCTCTCTTTCTCTCTCTTCTCTCTCTTTCTCTCTCTTCTCTCTCTCTTTCTCTCTTTCTCTCTTTCTCTCTTTCTCTTTCTCTCTTCTCTCTTTCTCTCTTTCTCTCTTTCTCTCTTTCTCTCTTTCTCTCTTTCTCTCTTTCTCTCTTTCTCTCTCTCTTTCTGTCCCAGACAAGTCCCCACATGCGTTCTTATCTCGGCTCCTAGTCGCTGATATCCTCCACATTTAGAGGCAGTGAAGGAATCTTTATCACATTCCCAGTGACTGCATCTGACCCTCCAGGGGTATTGAACTCCACTCGCCCTACGTGGGGATTGCCCTACTAGTTCCACAAAGAGCAAAGTTGACCTAATGACAGTGACTGTTTTAAAGGGTCAGTTCCATGTAAGCATTGTATACCTGTGTCAGTACAATTTGGGTAGCCCCTGCCTAATAAACGTTTCAGATTGAGAGGCAGAGGCTGTGCTGCAAATTTCTTTCCCTGTCTTCCCGATGCTGCAGAAGCTGCTAAGTGGGACTGTAGCATTAAATATGACCCAGTAATTCCTCATGGAATTTGCCATTCGTTAGAACCTATGGACTGTACCAGTCTGCAGGGAACTTACTCGCCCACTATGCTACCATTACCCTTACTCTGCATGTCTCCACTCCTACCACTTACAAAGCCACCTCTTGGCCACAGAGCATACATTCCTGGGGTGTAAGTGTTGTGACTACTTTTTATTTATACACCCAGGGGATACTAATACTTTTTTTACACTCACATTGTACAATAAGTTCCCATTAAGACGTTGCTAAGCTGGGAATGTAAGGTATGTGTTAATATGGGTTTTACAAGTTAAATGTTTAACCTGGGAGGTTATAGGTATAGAAATGAGTTAGTGGTGAAGCTCATTTTCTTCACTCTTACAAAAACTGTCACTATAAGATTAAATAAAACCACCCTATTACACAGATTAGCTGCCCCCACAGACTTCTGTAGGATCACTCTCGTATACACATCAGCTGTCGCCATAGACGTTCATGAGATCCCACAAAAGGCAAGAGTCAAGCACACCAAAACTAACGAGGCTCAATAAAGTGCAAAAAAAGGTCATTTGAATGACTTAAAGAAGTCCTCATAGCATCCAACGTTTCGGTGCATACAAGCACCTTCATCAGGGATGTTACACACCGCTTCCCTTGCAGACTTCTATAGGAACCCTCTTACAAACGGCTGCCCCCGCAGACTTCTATAGGATCCCTCTTTCACATCTCAGCTGTTGCGTATTGAAAAGGTCCCGGTACAATGATTTAACATCAATATTTCTTTGGGGCTAGGGACCACGGGAGGACAAATTTGGGATTAGGGTGACAACGAAACCGTAAAAAGGATTTCTAAAAGGGAAAATCTTCGGCGCCATGTAAGTGGGATTTCTAAACCACCCTACTAGCATTCCTCCAGTTAAAGAGCCATTATACACGGAATAATAACATGACTGTTTCATTTACTGTCACCCACACAGTATACTGAGCGCACAGCGAAAATACCCAGGAAACTGACGTCCTACAGTTATACAGCACACTGCAGTGCGTGTGTATATAATATACATATATTTTTCTCATTTTCATTTTTTTTTTTATATTGCCACATGTATGAACCTTCATTTGGGTAAATAGATTCACACCCAATGCTCCCCCCCCCCATATACCCAAATGAATGGTCATACATGTTGCAATATATACACGCACATTCTGTGTGCTGTGTATTGTAGGACTTCCGTTTCCGGCGTATTTCCATATTATTTATTGAAATCAGAAGGTGTGTTGGAGCAGCATGGAGAAGAGAGACTTGTAGCCGCAGCACCTGGGAGATCAGTGGGGAGGTTTTTATCTAGTGGTGTATCGACAAGGGCTGAAGATGGGGGGGGTGTAGTGGCGCATTTCCCACTAGGCCCGATAGGTAAAAATGTCCGTCCCCACATACAGACGCCGCGCAGTCGGACCTGTTGAGTCCTGATGAGAAGGCACTTGCTGACGGCCGGCTCCTTGCCGCCGCCCTCCCTCTCCTCCCGAATCACAGCGTCAAATGACGCCGCGGTCGTCACAAGCCACCACTTTATAACGCACACCAAACTGAGGATTCTTCCACGAATGCCACTACTGCCACCTGTAGAGCTGATTATTTTGCATCACCCTCTCATTAGGCTTTCATTATTATCGATTCATTTATTGTTTCTCTCATTGATCTCATCCATAGTCGCTTTTATTAGTTTCGTCCATTTATACATAGACTGACCTCCATTGTTTTGTGTGTGTGTGTAATTATTTGATTTTCTCCACTATTTATTTGGTTTATTAATACCCAATTTTTAAAAAAAAATTAATCCGCCTTTCAGTTAATTTCATACGTTTGTGTGTGGTTTTGCTGCTGTGGTGAGCACACAGGGGCCACTTTTTGATATAGATCTATATCATCAGATGGTACGGCACTTCTAACAGGTTGTAAAACTTTTGCTGCACGGTAGGGAAAGTGGTATACGGGAAAGCAGGAACCAGAACTCTCGCTAATAAGGATATCAAACAGTGACATTTATTGATCGTTGATTAATAAATGTCAGCGTTTGATATCCTTAATTGTGTATGTATGTATGTTTATATGTATATATGTATTCACACACATACTCATACATATATATACATACACACACACACACACACACACACACACACACACACACACACACACACACACACACTATTGAGTAGGAGAGAGATCCCATTGTCTGTCTCTTGTACCACCAAGTGTTAGAGTAATCTCTGCAGGGTGGGGGTACACGCCCGTGGTCTGCTGGGGCACACGCCAGTGTGATATTCTTCTCGCTGTGCCCATTAGATAGAAGATGGAGGGAAGGCGTCCATGTGCGAGAAGATGGAAGTGGGGGACGAGCTGGTGAATATCAACGGGACCCCGTTATACGGCTCCCGGCAGGAAGCACTGATCCTAATCAAGGGCTCCTACAAGATCCTCAAGATGATCGTTAGAAGGTAACCACCCTTTATTTGTCCTACTAGGGGGGAGGGGGGCAGTGGACCCTTTAACCCTTTGGATCGAGATCTCCTCTGGGAAACGAGCAGTAAAAGGCCATGGGCCTGTGGAGTGGTAGACCCCATGACTTAATGGTACGCAAAGGGTAAACCCATTAAACAGGTTATTGACCTTGGGTCCCTTTGTTCCTACATGTGTTCGACCCTTTAACCCATTAAACATGTCACTGTTATATGGGTCAGTGCTTTCACCTCTCTGCCAATGCATATCCAATCCTCTATATTCTTAGCGCCACCTTTTGGCTAAATGATGGAAGTGTCTCCTTCCGTGATGAACTTACGTGTGTGTGTGTGTGTGTGTGTGTGTGTGTGTGTGTGTGTGTGTGTGTGCACTTGTTTGCATGTATGCATGTTTCGTGTGTGTATACATATCATCTTCAACTGCTGGGTGAAGGCCTCCCCAATGATCTCCCAGCCTTTCTTCTCCACGATGCTCCAAGTTTCTTCATTTCATCCTCGTGTATTCATTTTCATCGCCTTGGTCTTTTGATATTCCTTGGAATCCAGTTGAGTACCATCTTTGTCCAATGATGGTAATTTCTTCCGATAAGTTCGGCCCACTACCCTTTTTAATTTGTTAACCCTTGTGATGTTACGGACTTGTTTTGCTTCCGAACCCATTCATTCTTTTTCCTGTGTCATCGGGTAATACCCCAGCATACATTTCCTCCTCATTGAGTTGTCTGACGTTTCTGATTTTGTCTTTGCATTTAGGGCCCAAGTTTGACGTCCGCACGTGAGCATGGGCAGAATACACTGGTGGAACACTTTCTCTTGAAAGATTGTCTAATTGCTTCCAAATGTGCTCCAACCCATCTTCATTCTTTTCATTTATTTTCAATTCACAAGGTCCCCATCTATTGAAACTTGCTGGCCTGGGTAGACTGTCAACCTCTTCTTATAGTTCTATTCCATCTATTTTGATCTTTGTAGAGTTGACACATTTGTTGAACATCACTATGGTCTTGCTGAGAGGCCTATCTTACTTGCTTCGGTGCGTTTTGAGTCGTTCCGGGAGGTCATCTGGATTTGTGGCCAAAATACGAATATCGGCTGCAATTCGTAAGTGAATCAAACATTCACCATTCATTTTTTTTTTTTTTTTGGGGTGGGGGTTCCTTTATCTTCCCAACTCCGCGTATTCAACAATTCTTCTAGTGTTGCTGTTTAGAAGCTTTGTGACTTTTCCCCCTTGGACCTGTGCTGTGTGCAGTGAGGACTGACATGATTGGCAGGTCTAGTCACCGCTGCTCAGTGAGGAGAGTGGGGGGATCGAATGTGAGCATCGGCCTAGTCGGAGGTGTGTCTGTGTGTGCTTGTGTGTCTGGAGAGTAGGAGACAGGGGTGGGGGATGTCCGAGCTAATAGCTGACGTGTGTCCCCTCAGATACACACGGACATATACACATAATTAGATTGTAAGCTCTTCGGGGCAGGGACTCCTTTTCCTAAATGTTACTTTTTATGTCTGAAGCACTTCTTCCCATTTATGTGTTATTTGTTATTTGTATGATTTGTCACGTGTGTTACTGCTGTGAAGCGCTATGTACATGAATGGCGCTATATAAATACATCCGTACGTACATAGTGAAATACATCCGTACGTACATAGTGACACAGAGCCTGCGACGGGTGGGGAGGGACAGCGGCTTAGCCGGAACGGAACATATAGCAAATTTGAACGTTTCGGTTCCCAATGGAGCCTTTCTTGCGAAGCACAGAATCAAAGTGAAGAAACCACATATAAACCCGCACCCTACCAGTGGGAAATGGTGGGGAAAAATATGTAAATAAAGTGATGGTCCTTGCCCAAGTGTATACCACCTGTGTCACACTATATCCCAAGTGCATAAACAGAAGATAAAACAAACCAGATATCACACACACCATGGTCACATTTGTATGTTACTTGTATGGAAGACTAAACACGCATAGACCATGTATTACATTGAAAAAAAACAGGATCATTTTGGTTTTTGGGAAGGGGCTGGTAGCCCCGAAACGTTGCCCCCCTTATTCCCCTATTTCATCCCCCACCCCTCCTTGTTTTCCCTTACCGCCTCCTTTCCCTCATTTAATTTTGCCTTTTACACTTAGTGTGCTATTTGGATATCATTTGTGGTTGTACTTGATAGACTAGAACAGTATCATTGTCTATTGCAAACTGTTTGCCATATTTTGCACAAAAAAAAATTCAATTAGTAAAATGTACACTTTTTTGCATAGCATTCAGTGTCGTTTACATTGATAATTTCTATTGAGTGCTGGGGACACTCTCTCTCTCTGTTCCTCATTGCCAATTTAGAGGTAATAAGGGTCCCTCTTTTTGTTCTCGTGCACCACACCTGCATCTATTAGGGATTTACCTCTATCGAGGTGTTCTTAATACCATAAGCCTTCTGTAGACTGTTCTCTACCTCAGAATGGTCTTCGCCCCTCTGCATGGACCTTTCTGCCATCACTTTCAATTGCCGCAGTTTCATGTGCGGATCATTGACCATCTGTGTCACTGATAGGGTTGCCAGGTGTCCGGTATTGAACTGGACTGTCCTGTATTTGGATACTCTGTCCAGTAAAAAACGAGAGGTACTTACTGTAATACTGGACATGTATGTGTCCAGTATTTTCCTCCCTGGACATAGTGACCTGACGCACCTTTCACCATTGAGTCCAATATTTTTGGAGAAGCCACCTGGCCACCCTAGTCACTGATCATCTGTGAGAAGACCAAACCCATGTTCATTGTTGGGGGTTGGAAACGGCTGTCCTTCAGTTGGGTATTTCTGCCAGTTCGTTTAGTCTAGAGTGAAGTCAATAATGGTTTTGCAGTTTTTTGTAATGCACACGTCAAGGAAGTGAAGCATACTATTCAGTACTGAGTTCAGTGAGTCATAAAACATGGTTCGTTTCTCTGCAGAGCCTGAGCAGATGAAGAATAGGTAATCTATATAATATACAGATGTAACAATGACGTGTGTGTGTGATATATCTGGTTTGTGTTAACTTCTGTTTATGCACTTGGGATATAGTGTGACACGGGTGGTATACACTTGGATAATGACATCATTACTTTATTTACACGTTTCCTGCGCCATGTTCCACTGGCAGGGTGCGGGTTTATATGTGGCCTCTTCCCTGTGATTCTGAGCTTCTTAAAGCGTCCAACGGGAACCGAGACGTTGAAATAAATTAGCATTTGGGAAAGAATGGGAGTGCCTGCTCTTCTAATAACATAGTGTGTGTGTGTGTGTTATATATTCATGACTGAAGACAGCACTCAAAGGACTTGTAGTCCAAAGGGACTGACAAGTCTCTGTAAAATATAAGCTTTCTCTGTGTTGACTGCAATTTCTTTAAGTGCTGTCTATTGGCTGGCACCTGGGCATTATCCTGCATAGTTAATCGCAAGTCCCATATATGTTACTAAATATCGTATATAATGTATGTTTGTGTCTATACACAAGTCTGTGTGTATATATTTATATACATATGTGTTTTGTGTATACGTCTTAATAGTGATATGTTTCTGTCTCTGAGTGTGTTTTAACTGCAGGAGGGTGTGTCTATATAGATGTGTGTATATACTGTATAAAGATGTGTGTTACAACACTAAGCTCTTTTGGGCTTTTGATAACCCAGTCTGGGTTACCAAATATTATATCTAGAAGCTGCCCCCACAGACTGTAATAGGAGCACCCTCTTCTAAGCCTGTGTCCTGAGCCAAACTCCCAGAATCCTCTGGGTGTGACAGTCCCATGTATTGTTGTCTCACCACTGGGTTTCTCTTACCCCCCCCGCCCTCCGCTCTCTCCCTATATAAATAAACAGGGTATTGTTTGTTGGGCCGGCACGCTTCCTGCCAGGCCGGCTAATTGCCGAGAGATTTCCTACACGGGGGAAGCCATGGAATGCGGCCCCTCAAAATAACATACAAGGGGGGAGCGGAGGGAATAGATATAAACAGAAATAATTGCTCACATTCTTTTGTGTAGGAATAGAGGTAATCAGGAACCTATAATCCCACAGGAGGAAAGAGGGGAGAAGACCGAACATGCTTATACATCAATGGAGATTACATTTGGTAATAGGGTGATCCTGTTGCAGTTTTTGGAATAACTAACGTATGTGCAGGAGGGTGATCCTGACTTTTTAGGGTGATCCTGTTAGTCTATGGGACAGCTGATGTGTGTGTGTGTGAGAGGGTGACCCTATAGAAATGTCTGTGTGAGTTTTTCTAATTAGAATTCTATTGATGGTTAGTTCCGAGGTGTGTGGATTTGCAATCGTTTGAACGTGCTCAGTCATTTATCAGCATTTTTAATATTGGCTTTGTATTTAGTGTGTCTGTCAATGTCACCCTGCAGTGGGAGGGCCAGACTCCATGTCCCATTGCTCGCTTTGTGCCCCTCTCACCCTGCAGTGGGAGGGCCAGACTCCATGTCCCATAGCTCCCGTTTCTCTGTGCCCCTGTCACCCGGCAGTGGGAGGGACAGACTCCATGTCCCACAGCTCGCTTTGTGCCCCTCACCCGGCAGTGGGAGGGACAGACTCCATGTCCCATAGCTCGCTTTGTGCCCCTCACCCGGCAGTGGGAGGGACAGACTCCATGTCCCATTGCTCGCTTTGTGCCCCTCACCCGGCAGTGGGAGGGCCAGACTCCATGTCCCATAGCTCCCTTTTCTCTGTGCCCCTCTCACCCGGCAGTGGGAGGGCCAGACTCCATGTCCCATAGCTCCCTTTTCTCTGTGCCCCTCTCACCCGGCAGTGGGAGGGCCAGACTCCATGTCCCATTGCTCCCTTTTCTCTGTGCCCCTCTCACCCTGCAGTGGGAGGGCCAGACTCCATGTCCCATTGCTCGCTTTGTGCCCCTCTCACCCGGCAGTGGGAGGGCCAGACTCCATGTCCCATAGCTCCCTTTTCTCTGTGCCCCTCTCACCCTGCAGTGGGAGGGCCAGACTCCACGTCCCATAGCTCCCTTTTCTCTGTGCCCCTCTCACCCGGCAGTGGGAGGGCCAGACTCCATGTCCCATAGCTCCCTTTTCTCTGTGCCCCTCTCACCCTGCAGTGGGAGGGCCAGACTCCATGTCCCATAGCTCCCTTTTCTCTGTGCCCCTCTCACCCGGCAGTGGGAGGGCCAGACTCCATGTCCCATTGCTCCCTTTTCTCTGTGTCCCTCTCACCCGGCAGTGGGAGGGCAGACTCCATGTCCTATAGCTCCCTTTTCTCTGTGCCCCTCTCACCCGGCAGTGGGAGGGCCAGACTCCATGTCCCATAGCTCCCTTTTCTCTGTGCCCCTGTCACCCTGCAGTGGGAGGGCCAGACTCCATGTCCCATACCTCCCTTTTCTCTGTGTCCCTCTCACCCGGCAGTGGGAGGGCCAGACTCCATGTCCCATTGCTCGCTTTGTGCCCCTGTCACCCTGCAGTGGGAGGGCCAGACTCCACGTCCCATAGCTCCCTTTTCTCTGTGCCCCTCTCACCCTGCAGTGGGAGGGCCAGACTCCACGTCCCATAGCTCCCTTTTCTCTGTACCCCTCTCACCCTGCAGTGGGAGGGCCAGACTCCACGTCCCATAGCTCCCTTTTCTCTGTGCCCCTCTCACCCTGCAGTGGGAGGGCCAGACTCCACGTCCCATAGCTCCCTTTTCTCTGTGCCCCTCTCACCCTGCAGTGGGAGGGCCAGACTCCATGTCCCATTGCTCGCTTTGTGCCCCTGTCACCCGGCAGTGGGAGGGCCAGACTCCACGTCCCATAGCTCCCTTTTCTCTGTGCCCCTCTCACCCCGCAGTGGGAGGGCCAGACTCCACGTCCCATAGCTCCCTTTTCTCTGTGCCCCTCTCACCCGGCAGTGGGAGGGCCAGACTCCACGTCCCATAGCTCCCTTTTCTCTGTGCCCCTCTCACCCGGCAGTGGGAGGGCCAGACTCCACGTCCCATAGCTCCCTTTTCTCTGTGCCCCTCTCACCCTGCATCACTAGCGTGCAACCTGCAGCCTCCCACGTCCCATTGAGCCTCCTCACTCGGCTCTTCTATCTCTCGCCCTCCTCCGTTTCCTTGGCCTTTCCTGAAAGGTTTAGGAATGTCGGGGAGGGGTCAGCGCGGACCGTCATCTCCGTTTTGGGGACATTCTCCTTCGTCTGGGTCACATCTCATGTCCCCTCTCCCAGAACGTCTGCAGTTCAGCTCCCCTCTCGCTCTCTCTCGCTCTCTCTCGCTCTCTCTTTCTCCCTCTCTCCCTCTCCCTTAAAATCACTGGAAAAATCTTTTTTTTTTTTTTTCCGCCTTCCACATGATATAAATTTTCCCCTCGTTAAAGAGAGTATTCTGGATTTGTGTCAGCGACCTGCCCTGTATCGGGAGCTGCTCCCTGTTCGTCTGGGATCTGGTTTCTTTTAGTTTTTTTTTTTTTTTTTAAACATTTATTGGGTTAAAAGAAATAACCGCCGCCCCCCCCCCCCTCCCCTTCCTCGCTGGTTTAATTTGTCACAACGTTCCCGCCGGCGGCGGTGGCGGCGCGGTAATAAGATTCTGTACGAGGTAAGTGTTCCCCGTTCTGTCTGGTTACGAGATGTCTGGGTGGCTGTTTTTCTGGTTGGTGGGAATGTGCTGCCTTTATGCTCTGCCGGTCAGTGAAAGGGTTAATATGTATTCACCTCCGCTAATCTCTAATATTCTTATTAGCTGCATAGTGTGTGTGTGTGTGTGTGTGTGTGTGTGTGTGTGTGTGTGGTTACTTACTTTGAATGGGATGCTCACAGCTATCTCGTGCTTCTCCAGTCTGTATCTGTAAAATACAGTTAGTGGTTGTTATGGTTCTGTCTCTCTTTTGAAATGCACATCTGTCATTTATTTTCTCTCTCACTCGTACACACACCTGTGTCTGTCTCTCTGTCTCTCTCTCTGTCTGTGTGTGTCTCTCTCTCTCCGTCCCTCTCTCCGTCCCTCTCTCCGTCCCTCTCTCCGTCCCTCTCTCCGTCCCTCTCTCCGTCCCTCTCTCCGTCTCTCTCTCTCTGTTTCTGTCCCTCTCTCGCTCTCTCCCCATCGCTCACACGCTTTCCCCTTCTCTCTCGGAGACCGTTTGTCTTTCTTTCTGTTTATCTCTCCCGGCTGCTATATCAATATTAGTTTGTGGTCCTTCCTATCTCCTGACCTGGGCA
This sequence comes from Ascaphus truei, assembly GCF_040206685.1. Taxonomy (NCBI): domain Eukaryota; kingdom Metazoa; phylum Chordata; class Amphibia; order Anura; family Ascaphidae; genus Ascaphus; species Ascaphus truei. The sequence continues at coordinate 32,021,847 of NC_134498.1, forward strand.
TCCTGTCCCTTATCACCTCGGAGTATAAATGTTTCCTCTACATGTCAGCACCTTGGCTTCAATCTGTTGTGTCCTCACTAAACCCCTCATCTCTTCAGGAACAACAGCTCTCACCTTCTCTACCATTTTGAACCCCTGAAATTGCATTGTTCATCCCATGTAGGAGCAAAGTGACCTAATCACAGTGACATGGTTAATTGGTTAAAGGGTCAGTCCCGTATAGGGGCAAAATTACCAAGACTTGAGGTTATTTTGATCCTATATATACTGACCCCTTAAAGCATTAAACATGTTCGTCGTTAGGTCATTTGGCTCCTCTTCCTCATTTTGCCAAAGCTAGCTCTCCCACTTCAAAGGCAGTCGCCTCTGATCCCTATCTGCTCATTGTGGTAGGAGGGAGGTTTCTCAGGAAGAGCTGCCACACCTGCTTCCCACTCCGCACTGAGGTCCACCCTCTCACCCTCTTCTTATTTTGGTAGGAACGTCCCGGCCATCAGACCGCACTCATGGCACCTTGCCAAGCTGTCCGAGGTCCACCCAGACGTTGCCAACATGCAGTACCCCACTGATGCCTTCAGTTTGTCCTGGCACTCGGGCTGTGAGAACAGGTGGGTTTGCGCCTGATTATACATTATCCTATAGAAGTCTTGCGGGTGGGAGGGGATGCGTGTAAACGGGTAGTCCTACAAGTCTATGGGGTCAGCTGATGTGTGTAGGAGGGGGACCTTATTAAAGCAGAAATCCAAGCGTCATATTTTTTTAAATATTTACTTAATTTTCTTTTACACGGGGTTGAAGCGGGGGGTCTCCGGAGCTGAACCGCATTAATTTGCGCTCCGTGGACCCCCTGCTTCCCGAGATTCTTACCTCTGTTGGGGGTGCTGGTATTCGCTCGGCTTCCAGGGTTCACATTATGGTGAACGCTCCCCGTGCCCTGCGGGCCAATAGGAAGCCGTGACGTCGTCGGGATCGGCTTCCTATTGGCCTGTGTGACGCGGGGGCTTTAAACTTTAAACCCCAGCTAGCGCAGCCAGAGCGGCTACCGCCACCCCCTGCAAAGGTAAGTATCTCCGGAAGCAGGGGGTCCCCGGAGCGGAAACGGATGGGGTTCAGCTCCAGAGACCCCCTGCTTCAATCCTGTGTAAAAATAATAATAATTAATAAATGTTTATTTAAATTTTTAAAGCGCTTGTATTGCCGCTTTAAAATGCATGTAGGATGTGACGCTGATGTGCGTGTCTGATAAGTGACGCTGACGCTCTTTTCTTTCTTTCTCGCAGTGAGCTTCCTATGCAGTGGAATCCACTCTCTCGCCACTGCAGCACAGACAAAAGCAGTTCTATTGGTAGCATGGAAAGTCTGGACCAGCCGGCACAGAATTATTACGAAGGGACACTGTCTCCCATCGACCCGGGCATGTATCAGAACAAGCGGGACTCCGCCTACAGCTCCTTCTCGGCCAGCTCCAATGCTTCGGATTATACTGTGTCTGCAAGGACGGAGGAGTCTGTCTCCATAGACTGCATCCTACAAGGACTGGGTCCCTGCAAGCAGAGCGAAGGGAGGTATCTCCAGACTGGCCAAAGAGCCCTAGAAACTCAGGAGGAGAGTTCTACCCAAAGCATAGATGGACATCCACAGAGACCTTCTTCGTTCCCATATGATACGAACCATTCAGGCAGCATAAAGGCTCCGCCTCAGCCGCCCGTCCGGAGGGACAGTCTACGGGCATCCAAAGGCCAACTCGGCCACGGGGAGAGGAGGAGGGCTTCTGCTCCGGGTGACTCCATGCAGGTGTCCGGACGGTGGCCTTCTGAGGCTCTGCAGCAAAGGAACTCCAAAGGTTTACAGTGCCAGTGTGAGCTGGGGCTCTGCACTGTGCATATGAAGGAGAGTTTGTCAGCTGATCAGTATTACATGCTGAGCTCACAGACAGACAGAGGCCACCAAAACACTGACGGCCCCAATACAGAGGACAAGGAGCGGACAAACGAATGCACTAAGATGCAGCCAAGGTGGTCTGGGGATCGTGGAGACCTTGAGGGGTTCAACCATAATATGGAAGGAGAGGTCACCTGCTACACTATTCCACATGTTAAGGAAGCTTTGTCTAAACCTGCATCCTTTCGGCAACACCTGAAATCTCCATGTGTCCGTTCGCCCTGCCGGGAGGGATCCAATGTGCAGGCTGCGGTAGAGAGGGATGAGTGGACTACATCTCCTTCACACGGGAGCCACCAGTGTCAGACAGATCAATGCAATAGTGACTGTGTCAAAGAGCATATGTGCATACGAAAAGAGTGCAATAACCGCAGAGATTCTGAAGTCTCCAAAGCGAATGCCCTCGCATCTAAGGGGGACCAGTTCTTAGGGGGAGAGGAGGAAAGGTCAAGAGTTCAGCACTGTCCTACCATGGAGAGGTCGGTCAATGAGTCGAATGAGGTAAGGGAAGCATCGGCATCTTTCCTACCCAATGATTGTGCCGGAGATGTGAAGTCCTCCTGCTGCACAGAGACACTGCTAGAAGGGTGCAGGGGGCAGGAAGAGAGTCGGGGGCCAGCGAAGAAGCCCGGGTCATCCCGCCATCGCTCGGCCCAGATGCGGAGGAAGAGCGACCGCTTTGCCACCAACCTGAGGACCGAGATACAGCGGCGGAAGGCTCAGTTGCAGAAGAGCAAAGGCTCATCAGTGCTGCTCTGTGGGGAGGAGCCCGTGGAGGAGAGAGAGGAGCCGACTGATTGTCAGTCTCTGCCTCGGCCTGGTCCTCCTCCTCCTCCGCCAAAGAACAAGTCACGGCTACTGGAAATCAAAAGGGCAAATGCTGAGCAGTTTGGGAAACCCATGGACAGCCTGAATCTGGAGCCAAAGAACCATGAAGTCAACGTGAAGAATAATGGAGAAAAACACAACCACAAGAGGGATCAAGTGGAAAGCATATTGGGTACGATGGAGGGTGTCCCAACAGGGGAGGGAATGTCATTGATCCTAAGCAGCAAACCCCAGAGTGATGTCTGCCGGGCAGAATCCACTGAGTCTCTCCACCCAGAGCCGCTTAACCATAAATCCACACAGAGGGACAACCAGAAGAATGGTGAGTGGACATCTGCAAACTCTAAGAGAGAAACTCCACAGAGAGAAATCAGGTCCCCCAGAACAGAAGGCTGCAGGGAAGTGTGGAGGGGGAATCCAGCTGAGATCTCACATCAGAAGCACAAGAGCTCAGAACAGGGGGACCACGAGGTAGGAAGGACTAAAGAACGGACGACACTGGGTGTAAAGTGGAATGACACACACAGGGTTTCTCCTCACCCAGATGTAATGGTTCCTAATGAAGTGTGGAGGATGGGCTCATCTAAGAGTATAAGTAGTACTGAGTCTCAGAGTGAAGATCTCGGTAGAAATGGAGCTGAAGGTACCACCGAGTACAATACTCCTCTGTCCTTGGGGTTGGAGCTCAAGTGGAACGGCCTGCAGTCAAACAGAGAGCCATCCTGTTCAGAGGAGAATTCCAATGAAGAATGGAGAGTGAACTCTTTGGAGAACATGGCCCATGAGCCGAGGATCCAAGAATGTAGGATGGATGAGGTGAGGAGGTCTGGTGAGTGTCCGTCTGTGTGTGAGGCACAGTGGAAGTCTCCCTGCCCCTCTTCGGACTTTGAAAATCGCCTTGCCCAGCAGATGCCTCACGGAGGCCGGTGGACATGGTCTGCAGAGCATAAACTTCAGCCTCATGTTCATGTGGCCAAGGGGAGCCCCCCGCTTGCTAACGGAATGAACATAGAGGTTGCCATTCCACCCATCAGACGGGTCACTGAGGAACATGTTCTAATGCCCTTTGCTGATCGAAGGAGGTTCTTTGAGGACAGCAGCAAGGTTTGTGCTTCCCACATCCCTAGCATGCACCTGAAACAAAGTAAGACCATCTTCTGTCCAAGCCTTCCAGACCCTCCACTCTCCCAGATGGTGGCTTCTGATCTACGAAGACGTTCTGTAGATCATACCTACCATCCATCATCGCCCAACAGGCCGGACAGTGCCATGCCTTATTCTGAGTACTGTGTAAGTCATGCCATGGAACAACCAATGTGTTGCAACCAAGGAGGACATTCTTCCGAGTATCTTCACCCCATGGCATACGGTTGTGGGGTTCATGAGTCTTGTGTCTATTGCTCTACTGAATTATGTCCGGCGGTGCTCAAAAGAAATATGCCAACCAGCCACCTCGGCTGCCATAGCCTGCACCACCACCATCGCCACCAATGGGCGAGGTGTGGTGATTACTTGTGTCCAACCCAACGTAGCATCGTGGAGGAGGGCAGCTCCATACATAGTGACCCTTGGCACGTGAGGAAACCCTTCTTACAGGTGAGAGAATACGTTGTAATACTTTTAGTTCAGTGCTCTGTCGTAATTGGGCAAATGTTGGGTACCAAGCTCTTCATTAAGTGAGGAATAACTAAACAACTATCCCACTGTATTAACCCCTTCCCAATGCGGTGCAGGCCTCTCTGGCAGTGAAGATGTTATAAATTAACCGGGTTACAAAATCTCCGTTACTTCATCCTAACTCCAAACTCCCCTGCAGAATCCTCCAAACTCTGAGAAAATGATTGTGGGGTGATTTTTACGGGGTGCATTGGACATTTTCAAAGAAAATCCATATAACTCAGCTGAGATCCCTGCAGCTTGATCATTGCTGCAGGATTCCTTACCTTTTTTTGGTCCAATCCCTTAATCAGTCCACAACAAGAGCAGCCCGTATATGGGGAATTCGGGGGGGGGGGGAATATTTTTAATATATTAATAGTTTTATTTTGTATTTTTTGCTTGATAAATCTTGCAGTTTACTAGCTCCTTCTCCAATGAATCAGCATGTCATGTAATAACAATCAGAAGCCAACCACACCTCTGTTTTAATAGGATCGCCCTCAGATCCCTCTTACAATAAACAAACAAGTCCCAGCCCTGGTTAGAGGGCATCTCTTTGGTTCCATTTTCCCCAGAGTTTGGTTTGGGCACCCATCAAAGAACAGTAGGGCCGGCAAGAGGCAAAGCAAGTTGAACCAGTTTGGTGGTTAGAAAAAGAGGGGAGGTTAAATACGCTATTAAAAGCTGGTATGTTCTCCAGACTTGGCCATACTGAGACTGCATCCCCCACTTGTGGGTTCTGTTGGGAGTAGGGGTAACATGCTTTTGGTTGAGTGCTGGCTGGCTTTGTAGGTGACTAGAAGTGTTTACCATTGGGATACAGACAGGGGCACCTGTCCTAAGTGTTTATAATCCAGGAAGGGTTCCGAAAATAGTTGCTGTTGACCCATTGAATGTCTGAATCTCCCCTTGTTTTCCTTCCTTCCTGGTGGAATTTGGTGCGCAGGAAGTACCGGTGAAGGAATGGACCCAACCACTGAAAATCAACAGGAAGTGCAGCCAGTCTACGAGGTGAGAAATGTTGACGTCTTTGTGGGAGAACAAGTGGGGGGGAGGGGGGCTTGGGGCAGTGGATTACCTTGGGACTGTCCTGGATATACAGTTCTTGTAATGTTTCCTATCGGTCAGTTGTCTCCATTTTGCTTCAAATTGATGGAAGCCTGGTTTGTAAAGGTGAATAAATGCAATGTGATATAACCAGTCTAATCAAAATGATTCAAGATATATTGAAACCATCAACATTTCAGTGACTTAAAACCCTTTAATCAGGACAACCATGTATTGAAGTTTATTAAGTCACTGAAATGTAGACCATTGCACGGTACTACATCTTTTATGCCTTTTGATTTAACCATGGTTGTGCCACACTGCAATTATTAATTTTGGATTGTTTAGAGGTTGAAGGACCTGTTTGCGGGAGCACTCGGCTGCTTGTAGCAGCATGGAGGTTTGTGAGTTACAAGTTCTATAGGTGCCCCTACTCATACTTGAGTTTAAAAAGGGTCAGTCACACAAAGAAGCAAAGTGGCCTAATGCCATTGACATGTTTAACAACTTAAATGGACCGTCATGTAGGACCACAGTGACAGTGACGTGTTTAATAGTTTAAACGAAGGCTCATTCCCATGTAGAAGCAAAGTGACCTAATGATAGTGATGTATTTAAGGGGTTAAGTTTGCTTTGGGACTGACTGTTTAACCCATTAAACAAGTCACGGTATTAGGTCACTTTGGGACTACCCTTTGACCTTCCCGGCCAGGGGGGCCTCTGCCGGGAAGGGGTTAAACCCTAGAAATCTAAGCCCCATTGTCTCAGCCCTGTGTGTAATCGTCTGGGATTCCCGTTAATTTTTCCACTCTCCGGCTCGCTCCTTTGATTGGGAATTTCCTATGACAGGGTGTGTCCTGCTCAGACGTGCCCCCTCCCCTCCCCCGCCTTCCCCTTCCCAAGCCGGTGACAGGAAAGTAAGGTTTCCATGATTCAGATCCCTTAGAATAGGACCGGTCTGTGGAACTGCAGAATACACCCTCTGGGAATTTGATGCATCTGAAGGCATTGTGGCCCGTATTGCCTAAGTGATGCTATTCCATAGGACACCTTCCAGTGCCGGCAAAGAGATACCTTGCAGCTCATTCACTTCAATGGCCTGGTAGGTTTCTTATGGAATAGTACCACTTGGTAAATATGTCCCTATATCCCTTCAACTCCATTAGATTGCAAGCTTTGCGGGGAAGATTCTCATCTCCTATATGTATATTCTATACAGTCTTTGACACTGGCGACGATTCACCTTTTAGAAAGATTCAGTCCACTTTACATTAGACTGGAAACGTGGGCAGGTAAATGGCAGATAAGGTTTAATACAGATACATGTAAGGTTATGCATTTGGGAAACGAGAATAAACAGGCAATTTACAAATTAAACGGGGATAAATTGGGGGAATCCTTGATGGAGAAGGATTTAGGAGTGCTTGTAGACAGCAGGCTTAGCAATAGTGCCCAATGTCATGCAGTAGCTGCAAAGGCAAACAAGATCTTATCTTGCATTAAACGTGGAATAGGTGGAAGGGAAGTAAACATAATTATGCCCCTTTACAAAGCATTAGTAAGACCACACCTGGAATATGGAGTACAGTTTGGGCACCACTCCTTAGAAAAGACATTATGGAACTAGAGAGAGCGCAGAAAAGAGCCACCAAATTAATAAAGGGGGCGGATAATCTGACTAATGAGGAGAGGCTAGCTAAATTATATTTGTTTACATTAGAAAAGAGGCGTCTAAGAGGGGATATGATAACTATATACAAATATATTCGGAGACAGTACAATGAGCTTTCAAAAGAAGTATTCATCCCACGGGCAGTACAAAGGACACAGGGTCATCCCTTAGGGTTGGAGGAAAGAAGATTTCACCAGCAACAAAGGAAAGGGTTCTTTACAGTAAGGGCAGTTACAATGTGGAATTCATTACCCACAGTGATGGCAGATACAATAGATATGTTCAAAAAAAGGTTGAACATCTTTTTAGAAAGGAAAGGTATACAGGGATATACCTAATAAGTAAACATGGGAAGGATGTTGATCCAGGGAGTAATCCGATTGCCAAATCTTGGAGTCAGGAAGGAATTTATTTTTCCCTTTATGAGATATTATTGGATGATATGTCACTGGGGTTTTTTGTTTGCCTTCCTCTGGATCAATATTCTGTAAGTACGGATATAGGATAAAGTACATGCCATCTACATTTAACATAGGTTGAACTTGATGGACGCATGTCTTTTTTCAACCTCATCTACTATGTAACATCAGCTCCGTCTGTTGTCTGACTAATTATTTTGCAAACCAAGAGCAATTGTACCTGGGGTTCTGAGGACTGACAAACAGTTGGATCACCAAAAGACTATAGATAAAGATTGTAAACACACTCCAAAGTTTTTTTTTTATATATGGATGGATGAATGTGATGTTCTGTCTTGCAGTGAATTGTCCCACTATAAGTTTGGCTTTCACCATCCCGGCCCCTACAGACCCTGCTGTGACAGCGCTGACCACGACTGGCCCCAGTGCTACCGCGCAGTGTCCACCCACGACCTTTCCTGTGACAGGGATCGCCCCCTCAGGGAAGCGGAGCTGGCATCTTTCGAGGACGGGCCCTCCTTCCCTGGCCTAGCGCGCGGGAGAGCCTACTCCGAGAGCCAGCTCAACTTTGAAGGACTCGCGGCAAGGGACAGGAGAGAGCCACCTCTGGCCAAGCTAGATGAGCGTCAACGGGAGCCGCCAGCCTTGTTAAAGAAGCAGGGCCCACCTCGCCCGCCCCCTCCCAACTGGGACAAGTACCGGGAGCGTCGGGCATCTCACCAGTCTTCCAACTCAGACTTTGTGCGCTCTAAAGTAGAGGCAGCGCCACAAGAGCGCAGTCTGAGCGTGGAGGCTGTGAGGCAGCGCTCTCGGAGCCTCCCCTTAGACAAGGCCTTCTTAAAGATGTCGCAGGCCTCTCCGCCTTCCTCCACCAGGTTCACACCAGGCAGCCCCGGGTCCCCTGTGTTGCGGCCTGCAGGTCTGCGGCATTATGGAGCTCCGCCAGGGGCCCTGCAGCTTCCCACATCCCCTGACCACGACAACGTAAGGTAAGTTAACCCCGCAGTCCCTGCTTGCAATAGTCTGGCTTTATGATTCATAATATGTTTTAATGTATTTTTTTTTTTTTTAAATGTAGGTTCAAAAGCCTTATTTCACCCCCTAAAATGTTTTTAAATATGCCAATGTTTACACCTTGACTGCCCCAAACAGTCTCCCCCTCCCTCTCTCCCTCTCTCTCCCTCTCTCTCCCTCTCTCCCCCTCTCTCCCCCTCTCTCCCCCCTCTCTCCCCCTCTCTCCCCCTCTCTCCCCCTCTCTCCCCCTCCCCCGCTCTCCCTCTCTCTCCCCCTCTCCCCACCTCTCTCCCCTTCTCTCCCCCTCTCTCTCTCTCCCCCTCTCTCTCTCTCCCCCTCTCCCTCTCTCCCCCTCTCTCTCCCCCTCTCTCTCCCCCTCTCTCTCCCCCCCTCTGTCTCCTCCCCCTCTCTCTCTCTCCCCCTCTCTCTCTCCCCCTCTCTCTCTCCTCCCTCTCTCTCCTCCCCCTCTCTCTCTCCTCCCCCCCTCTCTCTCTCCCCCCCCCTCTCTCTCTCCCCCCCTCTCTCTCTCCCAATCTCTCTCCCCCTCTTCCTCTTCACACTATCTATCTATCTCCGGTTTGAATAATCCTCTCTGCTCCTGTCTCTTTCACACCCTATATCCCACTAGCAGCAGTGTTAAAGGAGAACATGCCCATTGCTGCCTGTTCCCCAGCGCTGGGAGGGAGGGAGGGACTGACTGGATGAGCTATGTTTGCTATATGTTATTAGATAGACATCTTTTTCGTTTGCTTTTAAACAAATGAATTAACAGGTCCTTTGTACTCTGTAAATAAAAACCCAGGCAGTTAAATAGGGTGATCTTGGTGCGAATGTCCAGCCCACGTAGGCACTGGAACCACACTCTGCCCCACGTCCTGTGCCAACCCGGTCTGGGGCAAGTGCCAAGTAGCTGCCATTAATACTGCAGTAAGTGGGTGACGCAGGAAGCTGGCACTGAGCGGCACAGTGTGACGGATCTGCAGGGTTCCTGGTTGAAACCTGAGTTAGGGCACATATGTAAACTGTAAAAAAGTGTGTGTGGTGTGTGGTGTGTGGTGTGTGGGTGTGGTGTGTGGGTGTGGTGTGTGTGGTGTGGGTGTGGTGTGTGTGGTGTGTGTGGTGTGTGTGTGGTGTGTGTGTGGTGTGTGTGGTGTGTGTGTGGTGTGTGTGTGTGGTGTGTGTGTGGTGTGTGTGTGGTGTGTGTGGTGTGTGTGGTGTGTGTGGTGTGTGTGGTGTGTGTGGTGTGTGTGGTGTGTGTGGTGTGTGTGGTGTGTGTGGTGTGTGTGTATATGTATATGTTTGTATACCTTTCTCTGAGGATGTCTGCACACCCCTCTGTGATAGGCTGAACATAATGCCAGGAAACACTGGGGGATGGGATTTCAATTGCAGTGGGGTGCACAGGGAGAGTGATAGGTGTTAATATCCTAATTAATGTAATATATATATTTTGCTCATGCAAATGTCAGTAAGCCAACCTCACACTGATGATACCCATCAAGGTTGAAACATGTCTGTGAGTGGGTTAACTGACTTTGCATCTCCCAAGTCCTTGCTTAAAAGCTGTGTCTAAAGCAGCATGCATTGGCTAAGGGTTGTTCATGTAATGTGAGCTTGAGATGAAAGGTGGCACTGTGTGCTCATTTGCATGACATTTCCCAGAATCCCTTGCTGCAGTGGAAGTGCTGTGTGCTGGGCGATAATGGTGAAAGACAGGGTTGCAGACCTGCCTAAGACATGCAGATGAATATACAGGAATATTTACAGTTGCTATATATACTGTATATATATATATATATATATATATATATATATACTGTGTGTGTGTATGTATATATATATATATATATATATATATATATATATGTATATGTGTGTGTGTGTGTGTGTGTGTGTGTGTGTGTGTAAAAAGAGAAAAAAGTAACCCGTATGGGAGCACTCAGGTATGCAGAATAACATATAGCATTTTATTAATTGACACAGTGCAAAAAAAAGAGATAAACAGTACATGATTAAAAACACTTAATAAAGGCTAGGACCCCTGTCACGGGTACTACCCATAAAAACATGTGGGCAAAGCTAGGGAATGACTCAATAATGTCAACCCTCAACATGAAAATGGATAGTGACTCAAGAGACACATTGATTTACCAAATTAATCACAAAAGGTTTATGGGTTCACAGGCACCTATACAAACGCGGTGACAGGGGGGAGCCGGGAGCGGAGGGGCATCCCCCCTCCCATCTCACGTCCCGCGGCCTGTCACGCGGTGACAGGGGGGAGCCGGGAGCGGAGGGGCAAGAGCAGCACGTAGCATGTGGAGGGGGGGGGGGAGCTCACTCATCCTGCCGCTGCCTCACTCATCCTGCCGCTGCCTCACTCATCCTGCCGCTGCCTCACTCATCCTGCCGCTGCCTCACTCATCCGGCCGCTGCCTCACTCATCCGGCCGCTGCCTCACTCATCCGGCCGCTGCCTCACTCATCCGGCCGCTCCCACGTGGATGTGAGGCGGGAGGCCGCGTGTTGTGGCCGCTCCCCCGCGTGTGTCCCGGGCGCTCGCTCCGCTCCCCCGCTGACTGTAGCGGCGCCGGGGTGTGAGCTTGGGGGGGTGGGGGGTGTGAGCTTGGGGGGGTGGATGAGCTTGGGGGGGGGGTGAGGTGTGTGTGAGCTTGGGGGGGGGGGTGGGAATGTGTGTGTGTGTACACGGAACTCCGGGTAAGTTTGGACACAGGGAGGGTGGGGGGGGGTGGAAGTTGAGGTGCGGAGAGTGAGGGGCACCGGGAGGGGATTGTGTGTGTGTGTCCCCGTCCGTGTGTGTGTGTGTGTGTCTGTGTGTGTGTCTGTGTGTGTGTGTGTGTGTGTGTGTGTGTGTGTGTGTGTCCCTGTGTGTCCTTTGGCCCGTCACTCCGCCTCAGGCCAATGAGAGGTGTGCGGGGGCGGGCCAAGGGACCAATGAGATTTCCCCTAGGGACACCGGACATCCAGGCAGGCAGGCAGGCAGGCAGGCATACAGTGCTTTCACTAATATAGTATAAGAAGATATATATATATCTAAGCATGTCTTCACATCCCTCTGTGATAGTCTGAATGGCCTGAGTCTGCACATTGGCTGTGTAACATCTTAGGCCGCGGTCCCAGTGGCGGGGGGGGGGGGGGTTTCGGCGCGTGCACAGCGCTTCACCACGATCTGCGGTCTGGGACAAGACTGCAGAGTTTGCGACAGGGGTGGGGGGGGTGGGGGGACGTGGCTGGGGTTTTCCAGGGGCGTGGCCATGAACTCACGTGGCTTATTCACCCTCATTGGCTGAACTGCCGGTGGGGGCGTGGCCACCCCCTCCATCGCAACTTTTAAATTAAATCTCATTGTCTTTGGGAAAATTTGTAGTACAGCGCGGCTGCACCTTCTGCGCGAAGGTACTTACTGGGCCCAGCCCCATTGAGGGGCGGTGTTTGTACGCACAGGGCACGCCGAGGCATGCGCTGTAGAAGGCACTGGGGCACTGGGGCAACGCCTTAAGACATTTGAAGTGTCTGTGGAGTTCAGATTGGAGTTGAATTGGAGGTGAAGAATATAAGAACTGGACTCTGCACTTCATCATCACCCCGGCAACTGTGAGAACGTAACTTTCTAAGCTGCTGTGTACTCTTCAGTAACACACTGCCCTCCCAGGCCTGATATATACACCTGCTCTCTCACCTCCTACTCCTCATCTCCTCCAGTATCCGGGACCTCTCCCCTCCCACCTCTCTCACTGCATCTCATTACTGTCTCCCTATTGCTTTTTCTGTTTGCTGTTTCCTCACTCCTTTTGTAAACTTCTCTCTTCTCACCAACTCCCCCACTCTCCTTCTTGCCACATTTCTTCATCTCTCCTCCTCTCCACCTATGCCTGTGCCCAGACATTGTAGCACTATTTACACACCTCCTTTTTCAACAACTTCTACACCTCTCAATAAAATGCACCCCACAAATTGTCCTCTCTTCTCTCTTCTCTCTCTTCTCTCTTTCCCGGCTAATAGTATTTACCCATCTAATTTATTACCAACCAACCTTAAAACTCACATCGCAAAATAAGCCTCCCAACAGCCTGCACTCATGGCTATTGTCCCACACACACAGTCACTCCTACCAACCATTGTGGCCAAGCACTGCCTTCTACAGCACTTATTCCCTCACCCGCTGTCTCTGTAACTCTCCCAACACACCACTTAGATTGTAAGCTCTCCGGGACAGGGATTTCCTTTCCTATAGTCTGACTTTGCTGCGCTTATTGTATTATTATAATTTCCTATACTGTATTGTCTTTGTGAAGCGCGGAGTACACAGTCGGTGCTATATAAATAAAGATACACACACATTCCTCTCCCTCTGTGATAGACTGAGCGGACTCTCACTCACCCAGGAAACAGTGGGGGTGGGAATGTAATGGCAGTGCAGACAGCAAGCAGACAGATGAGTTGAGTAGGAGAGGAGGGGGTGTAGTGTGCACAGAGAGGAGCAGACACAGTAAGGCAGGGAGTGCAAAGCGAGGGGAGGATAGAGTGCAAAGAGGAGCAGGGCATGATGGAGGAGGGTGGGAAGGCGAGGAGGAGACAGAGAGAGACAGCAAGGAGGGTAGGAGACAGAAGGATGATTAGGAGGAGGGAATGGAGAGCAGTGTGAACCTTGGGAAGGAGGAAGTGCAAAAAGAGGTGAGGTGAGATAGCAAGGTCAGTAGGAGGAGGAAACGGAGAGACAGCAAGGAGCGGAGGAGACAGATGAGATGAGTAGGAGAGCAGGGTGTGCACAGAGAGGAACAGACACAGTAAGGCTGCGGCCCCAGTATTTACTGCTGTACGTGCACCTGGCGACCTGGCAGCGCGTTCACAGATAAAAGCCGCGACCTGCAGTCTGTAGGGGAGCGATGGTATGTGCGTGGGGCGGGCCATGACGGGGCTTATCTGCCCTTCCATTGGCTGCCCACGACCACGTGATCACAGATACATTCCAAGAGACACTGTTTTTAAGTAAAACCCTTGCATGCTTTATTCATTGTAACATCGCCGGAAGAAGAGATCAGTGTATCTCGAAAGCTCGCACAAATAAAAGCATTTAGTTAGGTTTTAAAAGCATTTAAGCAGCCATAGTGCGGGCGAAGCCGCTGCAAGCGGCACAAACAAATTCATTTACTTTAACCAGTCCGGCCATACTGTGCGCAATGCGATGGCGCGGCCGGATCTGGAGGAGACGAATCGATTTTGGAATTTTCACGTCACGTGAGCCGTTTGAGCCAATGAGGGTGAACCTCAAGTTTTCAGGCTGTGACGTCACGGCCAAGCCTCTCTGTCGCGCGCGTCAACGGAGGACGCCCATTGCTCAGGCAAGAGGCGCACGAAACTATTTTGGGTCTGTCGCGCGCATTATGGCCGGGTCCTTGGTAACAGCGACGGCGCGAGCGACATTCCGCACGCCAAAATAAAAAAGCCGGAAAGGCAATGCGCCCGGCCATAGAGCGATTATTTTGCGCGATAAAGTTCTTTTTAATTTGCCGCACTGCGGCCGGGTCACGTGCGCGCGGCTCAGCCAATGATGCCGAACTACTCACGTGATGTCACGAGCACGCCCCCGAACATTGAATGGGAGCTGCTTTTGGTAGTGTCTCCTGCTACAGCAAAATCTGGGAGCAGCAGGCGTGGCGGTGGCAGCAGCACAAATTCGTGTTCAGCCGGCGAGAGCAGCAGGAACACGGCACACAGCTGATGCCGATGGGAGCCGGGGAACCATGTGACCGGAGCAGGAGCGTTCCTATTGGACAGCCGGCTCCTGCTCCGGTCACATGGTTCCCCAGCTCCTACCAGCAACAGCTGTGTGCTACATTCCTGCTGCTCCCGCCGGCTGAACGCGGACTTAGGCTGCTGCCACCGCCACCAGGATCTCTGCTGCTGCTCCCAGATGTCGCCGCGGTCCTCTTCACCGTCCGCAGCGGCCTTCCTCACCCTGCAGGTAAGTGCTGTCCGGGTAACTGGGTGCAACGGTTCATTTTGCCAGGGTACCCATTACCCGGTTTTAGGAACATTTAGGACACGGTACAACACTCCTATGTACAAAGCCTCAGAAGCATCTCTGCTGCTGGATCATTCAGTTACATTTGGATCTTCCCGTCACCTGGAGAAAGCTGAAAGTTCTGTGACATTACACTTATGTTCATGAAACCGAGATAAGTGGCATTATCACAGGGGCTTCCTTTCCTTTATCAGACACATTTGTTGCTTTTACCTGCTATGTCAGGCTGACATTTCTAGGGTGTATTCTGATGCATGATGTTCTCCTCAGGCTGGGGACATATTCGGAGGGTCAAAGGACGCCGACTGACACAAGATCTCCAGCGAGGAGCCAAAAGGGTGACACCGTGCCCCCTGACTCCATACCACCCCTCCGTGGCCAGACATTTGCACCCTCGGCTACAGCAGAAGTGAGGAGCGAGGAGACACGAGAAGATTCCACGGGCAACCCAGAAGACATCCCTTCCTGTCCACAGTCCCCCTCGCTCCCGCCTGCCCCTACTACGTCCGAAATCACTGGCAGGGACCTCCCAACCCCGTCTGGTGACCTGTTCGAGGCTGGCGACCGGCTCGACGAAGACGATTGGTCGGAGAGTTCCATTCACGACAGGTGGGTGGAATTTATACAGCCGTTGGTGTAGTGGTTAATGGAAAAGGGTCAAACTGGCACCTAACGCTCATGAATCATTATATATTCCAAGCTGCTGTGGAATGGGTTACGGGGCTTCAACGGCGATTTGTACGCATGTGGGGATCGGGCCTGTGTTTATTTTGCTATTCGTAGAAAAATAGTCATTTAAAAGAGCGCCCTAATTTTGTTATTTTAACGATTTTAAAAGATAGCCACTTTTTGATAAATATGTTTTAGTTGAATTATTGATCTATTATCATATGTGAACAGATAATTACAGTTACATAGTAGATGAGGTTGAAAAAAAGATATGCATCCATCAAGTTCAACCTACGCTAAATGTAGACGACAAATACTTTATCCTATATCCGTACTTACAGTATATTGATCCAGAGGAAGGCAAACACAAACCCCAGTGACACATCCAATGATATCTCATAAGGGGAAAAATAAATTCCTTCCTGACGCTAAGAATTGGCAATCAGATTACTCCCTGGATCAACATCCTTCCCAGGTTTACTTATTTGGTATATCCCTGTATACCTTTCCTCTCTAAAAAGATGTCCAACCTTTTTTTTTGAACACATCTATTCTATCTGCCATCACAGTCTCCATGGGTAATGAATTCCACATTCATTAATGTCTTCGATCACAGCTGATGATAATTAACATATGATTAACTACGGGGTTGGATTAATCTACCTCAGTCTTTCCCACCCAGGCTTCTGCACCCATATCAGAAAAAAAGTCTGGGGAATATTCCGCTTGCTTATGATTTTTATACGGAAATTTCTCTTAAAATAAAAAAAAAATCAGATGCAGAATTTCCCAAAAAAGCAGACAGACATTTTTAAAATAAACAACAGGATTGGACTAAATAAATGTCGAATTTGATGAGATTTGGCATTAATATTCTTGTAAAAACAGTTTGTTCCAGGTCTGATAATTGCGTTCCAGCTAAAATATAATAATAGCAGTTGTAAAATAAATCCCCTTTTATCTAATCGGGCATTAGTGCTCAGATTCAGCCCATTGGACCTGTTTTTTAGGATATCTCTATACATACGTATCCAATTGGCCAAGCCTTAATTATCACTAAGATAACGTGCTTAGGTATGTATTACTGAACCTGGCTTTTGTGGTTGCCCTTGATGACTGATCTTGAGCTTCAGTGGTGTACTGTAATTTGAAATAAATTAGTGCATTCTCCATATGTCCCCATAATGGCCAATACATGGAGCTCTTGCACCCCCTGGTGGGCACATCCTGCATTACAGAATGTAATAGTATATTCTGTAATACCACTACTGACTAGCTCCTCCCCCAGGCCCGTGTCTCTATTCCAGGGGTGGCTAAGGCCCGAGCCATGCTGCCTTCACCCGCGCAGAGGCATGCGCGTCCGTGACATCACCCACGTGAAGCGGGTGCGTTTTTCGGACATGTTAGACGCACCGTCGGGGGTGCGTGTCTAGGGTCGTGTCAGTGATGTCACGGAGCTGGTTCGCCCTCATTGGGCGAAGGCTCATGTGACCTGCCCGACGCGCCGAGAAATCCGTTTCAACTGATTCCTCACGCAACGTGCGCCCCCTCCTGCTGCCGCCCGTGCGGTCATTGGGCGCGATCATCGCCTTAAGACATTTGATCGCGCTCCATGCCCTTCAGGGGTTCATGTGCGTCCCCTGAAAAGGGGGGAATAGACCAGGGTCTCTGACTGCAGGCAGTGCAGAGAGACCATAGAGATATCTCTATGGAAGAGGAGAAGCTAGAGCGCCCCCTAGCCAGCTCCGCTCCTGAGCTCCTATAGTGCCGTCAGGTTATGCTGTGTCAGTGTATAGTGCCGTCAGGTTATGCTGTGTCAGTGTATAGTGCGGTCAGGTTATGCTGTGTCAGTGTATAGTGCCGTCAGGTTATGCTGTGTCAGTGTATAGTGCCGTCAGGTTATGCTGTGTCAGTGTATAGTGCTGTCAGGTTATGCTGTGTCAGTGTATAGTGCTGTCAGGTTATATCCTGTGTCAGTGTATAGTGCCGTCAGGTTATGCTGTGTCAGTGTATAGTGCCGTCAGGTTATGCTGTGTCAGTGTATAGTGCCCTCAGGTTATGCTGTGTCAGTGTATAGTGCCGTCAGGTTATGCTGTGTCAGTGTATAGTGCCCTCAGGTTATGCTGTGTCAGTGTATAGTGCCGTCAGGTTATGCTGTGTCAGTGTATAGTGCCGTCAGGTTATGCTGTGTCAGTGTATAGTGCTGTCAGGTTATGCTGTGTCAGTGTATAGTGCTGTCAGGTTATATCCTGTGTCAGTGTATAGTGCCGTCAGGTTATGCTGTGTCAGTGTATAGTGCCGTCAGGTTATGCTGTGTCAGTGTATAGTGCCCTCAGGTTATGCTGTGTCAGTGTAGTGTGCCGGCAGGTTATGCTGTGTCAGTGTATAGCGCTGTCAGGTTATGCTGTGTCAGTGTATAGTGCCGTCAGGTTATGCTGTGTCAGTGTATAGTGCTGTCAGGTTATGCTGTGTCAGTGTATAGTGCAGTCAGGTTATGCTGTGTCAGTGTATAGTGCCGTCAGGTTATGTCCTGTGTCAGTGTATAGTGCCGTCAGGTTATGCTGTGTCAGTGTATAGTGCCGTCAGGTTATGCTGTGTCAGTGTATAGTGCCGTCAGGTTATGTCCTGTGTCAGTGTATAGTGCCCTCAGGTTATGCTGTGTCAGTGTATAGTGCCGTCAGGTTATGTCCTGTGTCAGTGTATAGTGCCCTCAGGTTATGTCCTGTGTCAGTGTATAGTGCCCTCAGGTTATGCTGTGTCAGTGTATAGTGCCGTCAGGTTATGCTGTGTCAGTGTATAGTGCCCTCAGGTTATGTCCTGTGTCAGTGTATAGTGCCGTCAGGTTATGTCCTGTGTCAGTGTATAGTGCTGTCAGGTTATGATGTGTCAGTGTATGGTGCTGTCAGGTTATGATGTGTCAGTGTATGGTGCTGTCAGGTTATGCTGTGTCAGTGTATAGTGCAGTCAGGTTATGCTGTGTCAGTGTATAGTGCCGTCAGGTTATGTCCTGTGTCAGTGTATAGTGCCGTCAGGTTATGCTGTGTCAGTGTATAGTGCCGTCAGGTTATGCTGTGTCAGTGTATAGTGCCGTCAGGTTATGTCCTGTGTCAGTGTATAGTGCCGTCAGGTTATGCTGTGTCAGTGTATAGTGCCGTCAGGTTATGCTGTGTCAGTGTATAGTGCCGTCAGGTTATGTCCTGTGTCAGTGTATAGTGCCCTCAGGTTATGCTGTGTCAGTGTATAGTGCCGTCAGGTTATGTCCTGTGTCAGTGTATAGTGCCCTCAGGTTATGTCCTGTGTCAGTGTATAGTGCCCTCAGGTTATGCTGTGTCAGTGTATAGTGCCGTCAGGTTATGCTGTGTCAGTGTATAGTGCCCTCAGGTTATGTCCTGTGTCAGTGTATAGTGCCGTCAGGTTATGTCCTGTGTCAGTGTATAGTGCTGTCAGGTTATGATGTGTCAGTGTATGGTGCTGTCAGGTTATGCTGTGTCAGTGTATAGTGCCGTCAGGTTATGCTGTGTCAGTGTATAGTGCCGTCAGGTTATGCTGTGTCAGTGTATAGTGCGGTCAGGTTATGCTGTGTCAGTGTATAGTGCGGTCCGGTTATGCTGTGTCAGTGTATAGTGCGGTCAGGTTATGCTGTGTCAGTGTATAGTGCCGTCAGGTTATGCTGTGTCAGTGTATAGTGCCGTCAGGTTATGCTGTGTCAGTATATAGTGCGGTCAGGTTATGTCCTGTGTCAGTGTATAGTGCGGTCAGGTTATGCTGTGTCAGTGTATAGTGCTGTCAGGTTATGCTGTGTCAGTGTATAGTGCGGTCAGGTTATGATGTGTCAGTGTATAGTGCCGTCAGGTTATGCTGTGTTAGTGTATAGTGCTGTCAAGTTATGATGTGTCAGTGTATAGTGCCGTCAGGTTATGATGTGTCAGTGTATAGTGCCGTCAGGTTATGCTGTGTCAGTGTATAGTGCGGTCAGGTTATGCTGTGTCAGTGTATAGTGCTGTCAGGTTATGCTGTGTCAGTGTATGGTGCTGTCAGGTTATACTGTGTCAGTGTATAGTGCCGTCAGGTTATGTCCTGTGTCAGTGTATAGCGCTGTCAGGTTATGCTGTGTCAGTGTATAGTGCTGTCAGGTTATGTCCTGTGTCAGTGTATAGTGCCGTCAGGTTATGTCCTGTGTCAGTGTATAGTGCCGTCAGGTTATGCTGTGTCAGTGTATAGTGCCGTCAGGTTATGCTGTGTCAGTGTATAGTGCTGTCAGGTTATGTCCTGTGTCAGTGTATAGTGCCGTCAGGTTATGTCCTGTGTCAGTGTATAGTGCCGTCAGGTTATGCTGTGTCAGTGTATAGTGCTGTCAGGTTATTTCCTGTGTCAGTGTATAGTGCTGTCAGGTTATGCTGTGTCAGTGTATAGTGCCGTCAGGTTATGCTGTGTCAGTGTATAGTGCCGTCAGGTTATGCTGTGTCAGTGTATAGTGCCGTCAGGTTATGCTGTGTCAGTGTATAGTGCCGTCAGGTTATACTCTGTGTCAGTGTATAGTGCCGTCAGGTTATGCTGTGTCAGTGTATAGTGCCGTCAGGTTATACTCTGTGTCAGTGTATAGTGCTGTCAGGTTATGCTGTGTCAGTGTATAGTGCCGTCAGGTTATGTCCTGTGTCAGTGTATAGTGCCGTCAGGTTATGCTCTGTGTCAGTGTATAGTGCCGTCAGGTTATGCTCTGTGTCGGTGTATAGTGCCGTCAGGTTATGCTGTGTCAGTGTATAGTGCTGTCAGGTTATACTCTGTGTCAGTGTATAGTGCTGTCAGGTTATGCTGTGTCAGTGTATAGTGCGGTCAGGTTATGCTGTGTCAGTGTATAGTGCGGTCAGGTTATGCTGTGTCAGTGTATAGTGCGGTCAGGTTATGCTGTGTCAGTGTATGGTGCTGTCAGGTTATACTGTGTCAGTGTATAGTGCCGTCAGGTTATGTCCTGTGTCAGTGTATAGCGCCGTCAGGTTATGCTGTGTCAGTGTATAGTGCCGTCAGGTTATACTCTGTGTCAGTGTATAGTGCCGTCAGGTTATGCTGTGTCAGTGTATAGTGCCGTCAGGTTATGCTGTGTCAGTGTATAGTGCGGTCAGGTTATGCTGTGTCAGTGTATGGTGCTGTCAGGTTATACTGTGTCAGTGTATAGTGCCGTCAGGTTATGTCCTGTGTCAGTGTATAGTGCCGTCAGGTTATGTCCTGTGTCAGTGTATAGCGCTGTCAGGTTATGCTGTGTCAGTGTATAGTGCCGTCAGGTTATGCTGTGTCAGTGTATAGTGCGGTCAGGTTATGTCCTGTGTCAGTGTATAGTGCCGTCAGGTTATGTCCTGTGTCAGTGTATAGTGCCGTCAGGTTATGCTGTGTCAGTGTATAGTGCTGTCAGGTTATGTCCTGTGTCAGTGTATAGTGCCGTCAGGTTATGTCCTGTGTTAGTGTATAGTGCTGTCAGGTTATGCTGTGTCAGTGTATAGTGCTGTCAGGTTATGCTGTGTCAGTGTATAGTGCCGTCAGGTTATGCTGTGTCAGTGTATAGTGCGGTCACGTTATGCTGTGTCAGTGTATAGTGCCGTCAGGTTATACTCTGTGTCAGTGTATAGTGCCGTCAGGTTATACTCTGTGTCAGTGTATAGTGCTGTCAGGTTATACTCTGTGTCAGTGTATAGTGCTGTCAGGTTATGCTGTGTCAGTGTATAGTGCCGTCAGGTTATACTCTGTGTCGGTGTATAGTGCCGTCAGGTTATGCTCTGTGTCGGTGTATAGTGCCGTCAGGTTATGCTGTGTCAGTGTATAGTGCCGTCAGGTTATGCTCTGTGTCAGTGTATAGTGCCGTCAGGTTATGTCCTGTGTCAGTGTATAGTGCCGTCAGGTTATGTCCTGTGTCAGTGTATAGTGCCGTCAGGTTATGCTGTGTCAGTGTATAGTGCTGTCAGGTTATGCTGTGTCAGTGTATAGTGCTGTCAGGTTATGCTGTGTCAGTGTATAGTGCTGTCAGGTTATGCTGTGTCAGTGTATAGTGCCGTCAGGTTATGCTGTGTCAGTGTATAGTGCCGTCAGGTTATGCTGTGTCAGTGTATAGTGCTGTCAGGTTATGCTGTGTCAGTGTATAGTGCCGTCAGGTTATGCTGTGTCAGTGTATAGTGCCGTCAGGTTATGTCCTGTGTCAGTGTATAGTGCTGTCAGGTTATGCTGTGTCAGTGTATAGTGCCGTCAGGTTATGCTGTGTCAGTGTATAGTGCCGTCAGGTTATGTCCTGTGTCAGTGTATAGTGCCGTCAGGTTATGCTGTGTCAGTGTATAGTGCCGTCAGGTTATGCTGTGTCAGTGTATAGTGCCGTCAGGTTATGTCCTGTGTCAGTGTATAGTGCTGTCAGGTTATGCTGTGTCAGTGTATAGTGCCGTCAGGTTATGTCCTGTGTCAGTGTATAGTGCCGTCAGGTTATGCTGTGTCAGTGTATAGTGCCGTCAGGTTATGTCCTGTGTCAGTGTATAGTGCTGTCAGGTTATGTCCTGTGTCAGTGTATAGTGCTGTCAGGTTATGCTGTGTCAGTGTATAGTGCTGTCAGGTTATGCTCTGTGTCAGTGTATAGTGCCGTCAGGTTATACTGTGTCAGTGTATAGTGCCGTCAGGTTATGCTGTGTCAGTGTATAGTGCCGTCAGGTTATGCTGTGTGTCAGTGTATAGTGCCGTCAGGTTATATTCTGTGTCAGTGTATAGTGCCGTCAGGTTATACTGTGTCAGTGTATAGTGCCGTCAGGTTATGCTGTGTCAGTGTATAGTGCCGTCAGGTTATGTCCTGTGTCAGTGTATAGTGCCGTCAGGTTATGTCCTGTGTCAGTGTATAGTGCCGTCAGGTTATGCTGTGTCAGTGTATAGTGCTGTCAGGTTATGCTCTGTGTCAGTGTATAGTGCCGTCAGGTTATGTCCTGTGTCAGTGTATAGTGCCGTCAGGTTATGCTGTGTCAGTGTATAGTGCTGTCAGGTTATGCTCTGTGTCAGTGTATAGTGCTGTCAGGTTATACTGTGTCAGTGTATAATGCCGTCAGGTTATGCTGTGTCAGTGTATAGTGCCGTCAGGTTATACTGTGTCAGTGTATAGTGCCGTCAGGTTATGTCCTGTGTCAGTGTATAATGCCGTCAGGTTATGCTGTGTCAGTGTATAGTGCCGTCAGGTTATACTGTGTCAGTGTATAGTGCCGTCAGGTTATGTCCTGTGTCAGTGAATAGTGCCGTCAGGTTATATTCTGTGTCAGTGTATAGTGCCGCCAGGTTATGCTGTGTCAGTGTATAGTGCCGTCAGGTTATGCTGTGTGTCAGTGTATAGCGCTGTCAGGTTATGCTGTGTCAGTGTATAGTGCCGTCAGGTTATGTCCTGTGTCAGTGTATAGTGCCGTCAGGTTATGCTGTGTCAGTGTATAGTGCTGTCAGGTTATGCTGTGTCAGTGTATAGTGCCGTCAGGTTATGCTGTGTCGGTGTATAGTGCCGTCAGGTTATGATGTGTCAGTGTATAGTGCTGTCAGGTTATACTGTGTCAGTGTATAGTGCCGTCAGGTTATGCGGTGTCAGTGTATAGCGCCGTCAGGTTATGCTGTGTCAGTGTATAGTGCCGTCAGGTTATGCTGTGTCAGTGTATAGTGCCGTCAGGTTATGCTGTGTCAGTGTATAGTGCCGTCAGGTTATGCTGTGTCAGTGTATAGTGCGGTCAGGTTATAGTGCTGTCAGGTTATGCTGTGTCAGTGTATATTGCTATTAGGTTATGTCCTGTGTCAGTGTATAGTGCCCTCAGGTTATAGTGCCGTCAGGTTATGCTGTGTCAGTGTATAGTGCTGTTAGGTTATGCTGTGTCAGTGTATAGTGCCCTCAGGTTATGCTGTGTCGGTGTATAGTGCGGTCAGGTTATGATGTGTCAGTGTATAGTGCCGTCAGGTTATGTCCTGTGTCAGTGTATAGTGCTGTCAGGTTATGCTGTGTCAGTGTATAGTGCTGTCAGGTTATGCTGTGTCAGTGTATAGTGCCGTCAGGTTATGATGTGTCGGTGTATAGTGCTGTCAGGTTATGCTGTGTCAGTGTATAGTGCCGTCAGGTTATGTCCTGTGTCAGTGTATAGTGCCCTCAGGTTATGCTGTGTCGGTGTATAGTGCGGTCAGGTTATGATGTGTCAGTGTATAGTGCTGTCAGGTTATGCTGTGTCAGTGTATAGTGCTGTCAGGTTATGCTCTATGTCAGTGTATAGTGCTGTCAGGTTATGCTCTGTGTCAGTGTATAGTGCCGTCAGGTTATGCTGTGTCAGTGTATAGTGCTGTCAGGTTATGCTGTGTCAGTGTATAGTGCTGTCAGGTTATGCTCTATGTCAGTGTATAGTGCTGTCAGGTTATGCTGTGTCAGTGTATAGTGCTGTCAGGTTATGCTGTGTCAGTGTATAGTGCCGTCAGGTTATGATGTGTCGGTGTATAGTGCTGTCAGGTTATGCTGTGTCAGTGTATAGTGCCGTCAGGTTATGTCCTGTGTCAGTGTATAGTGCCCTCAGGTTATGCTGTGTCGGTGTATAGTGCGGTCAGGTTATGATGTGTCAGTGTATAGTGCTGTCAGGTTATGCTGTGTCAGTGTATAGTGCTGTCAGGTTATGCTCTATGTCAGTGTATAGTGCTGTCAGGTTATGCTCTGTGTCAGTGTATAGTGCCGTCAGGTTATGCTGTGTCAGTGTATAGTGCTGTCAGGTTATGCTGTGTCAGTGTATAGTGCTGTCAGGTTATGCTCTATGTCAGTGTATAGTGCTGTCAGGTTATGCTGTGTCGGTGTATAGTGCTGTCAGGTTATGCTGTGTCAGTGTATAGCGCTGTCAGGTTATGCTGTGTCAGTGTATAGTGCCGTCAGGTTATGCTGTGTCAGTGTATAGTGCTGTCACGTTATGCTCTGTGTCAGTGTATAGTGCTGTCAGGTTATGCTCTGTGTCAGTGTATAGTGCTGTCAGGTTATGTCCTGTGTCAGTGTATAGTGCCGTCAGGTTATGCTGTGTCAGTGTATAGTGCCGTCAGGTTATGCTGTGTCAGTGTATAGTGCCGTCAGGTTATGCTGTGTCAGTGTATAGTGCTGTCAGGTTATGCTCTGTGTCAGTGTATAGTGCTGTCAGGTTATGCTCTGTGTCAGTGTATAGTGCCGTCAGGTTATGCTGTGTCAGTGTATAGTGCGGTCAGGTTATGATGTGTCAGTGTATAGTGCTGTCAGGTTATGCTGTGTCAGTGTATAGCGCCGTCAGGTTATGCTGTGTCAGTGTATAGTGCCGTCAGGTTATGCTCTGTGTCAGTGTATAGTGCTGTCAGGTTATGTCCTGTGTCAGTGTATCGTGCCGTCAGGTTATGCTGTGTCAGTGTATAGTGCGGTCAGGTTATGATGTGTCAGTGTATAGTGCTGTCAGGTTATGCTGTGTCAGTGTATAGTGCGGTCAGGTTATGCTGTGTCAGTGTATAGTGCTGTCAGGTTATGCTGTGTCAGTGTATAGTGCGGTCAGGTTATGTTCTGTGTCAGTGTATAGTGCCGTCAGGTTATGCTCTGTGTCAGTGTATAGTGCCGTCAGGTTATGCTGTGTCAGTGTATAGTGCCGTCAGGTTATGCTGTGTCAGTGTATAGTGCCGTCAGGTTATGTCCTGTGTCCGTGTATAGTGCTGTCAGGTTATGCTGTGTCAGTGTATAGTGCCGTCAGGTTATGCTCTGTGTCAGTGTATAGTGCGGTCAGGTTATGCTGTGTCAGTGTATAGTGCGGTCAGGTTATGTCCTGTGTCAGTGTATAGTGCCGTCAGGTTATGCTCTGTGTCAGTGTATAGTGCCGTCAGGTTATGCTGTGTCAGTGTATAGTGCCGTCAGGTTATGCTGTGTCAGTGTATAGTGCGGTCAGGTTATGATGTGTCAGTGTATAGTGCGGTCAGGTTATGATGTGTCAGTGTATAGTGCGGTCAGGTTATGCTGTGTCAGTGTATAGTGCGGTCAGGTTATGCTGTGTCAGTGTATAGTGCGGTCAGGTTATGATGTGTCAGTGTATAGTGCCGTCAGGTTATGCTGTGTCAGTGTATAGTGCGGTCAGGTTATGATGTGTCAGTGTATAGTGCCGTCAGGTTATGTCCTGTGCCAGTGTATAGTGCCGTCAGGTTATGCTATGTCTGTGTATAGTGCCGTCAGGTTATGCTGTGTCAGTGTATAGTGCTGTCAGGTTATGCTGTGTCAGTGTATAGTGCCGTCAGGTTATGCTGTGTCAGTGTATAGTGCCGTCAGGTTATGTCCTGTGTCAGTGTATAGTGCTGTCAGGTTATGCTGTGTCAGTGTATAGTGCCGTCAGGTTATGCTGTGTCAGTGTATAGTGCCGTCAGGTTATGTCCTGTGTCAGTGTATAGTGCTGTCAGGTTATGTCCTGTGTCAGTGTATAGTGCCGTCAGGTTATGCTGTGTCAGTGTATGGCGCTGTCAGGTTATGTCCTGTGTCAGTGTATAGTGCCGTCAGGTTATGCTGTGTCAGTGTATAGTGCTGTCAGGTTATGCTCTGTGTCAGTGTATAGTGCCGTCAGGTTATGCTGTGTCAGTGTATAGTGCCGTCAGGTTATGCTGTGTCAGTGTATAGTGCCGTCAGGTTATGCTGTGTCAGTGTATAGTGCTGTCAGGTAATGACCTGTATCTGTGTATAGTGCCGTCAGGTGATGTCCTGTGTCTGTGTATGATGCCGCTGACTAACTTGGCGGACCTATGCACTGACAGAATATGTATACTCCGCACTATACACTGACACAGAGTATAATGTGATTGCACTACACACTGACACACTCAGGTTATGTTCTGTGTCAGTGTATACAGGTATTTATTAGAATTTTTATTTTCTTCTTCTTGTGGTCTTTCACAATGAGACACATGTAAATTCTGGCTGCAACTCACAGGCTGGCTGCCCCTGCTCTATTCCTATTTATATGTACACACTTATACATATACGTATTTATACACACACACATACATATATATATATATTTGTATTTTTTCATACTGAAGGGACGTGCTTGCTGCTTTCATTCCAGTTTATGCACAACTTCTTTAGCTGTGCTTTTTTGTGAGCACCCAGTCTGGGACCTGAATTGAACTGTAGTGAGCGTCTTCACTCTTAATAATGTGATGCTTATTAAAAACTGTAATATATATGTATGTGTGTATATGTATATATACATATAGTGTTAGTCCAATAAAAAAGGTATCACCTAATACTGAAGAACTCATTTATTCTGCACTATATACACACACACACACACACACACACACACACACACACACACACACACACACACACACACACACACACACACACACACACACACACACACACACACACACACACACACACACACACACACTCACTTCACTTCAAATGCAGTGACAGTACTCTCTCGTAACTAGGCCCACAGTATAGGAAGCACTCGGCCCTGTCACCACGCCTCCCCCTCAGTCACTCAGCCCTGTCACCACGCCTCCCCCTCACTCACTCAGCCCTGTCACCACGCCTCCCCCTCGCTCACTCAGCCCTGCCACCACGCCTCCCCTTCACTCAGCCCTGTCACCACGCCTCCCCCTCGCTCCCTCAGCCCTGCCACCACGCCTCCCCCTCGCTCACTCAGCCCTGTCACCACGCCTCCCTCTCACTCACTCAGCCCTGTCACCACGCCTCCCCCTCACTCACTCAGCCCTGTCACCACGCCTCCCCCTCGCTCACTCAGCCCTGCCACCGCGCCTCCCCCTCACTCACTCAGCCCTGTCACCACGCCTCCCCTTCACTCAGCCCTGTCACCACGCCTCCCCCTCGCTCCCTCAGCCCTGCCACCACGCCTCCCCCTCGCTCACTCAGCCCTGTCACCACCCCTCACTCACTCAGCCCTGTCACCACGCCTCCCTCTCACTCACTCAGCCCTGTCACCACGCCTCCCTCTCACTCACTCAGCCCTGTCACCACGCCTCCCCCTCACTCACTCAGCCCTGTCACCACGCCTCCCCCTCGCTCACTCAGCCCTGCCACCGCGCCTCCCCCTCACTCACTCAGCCCTGTCACCACGCCTCCCCTTCACTCAGCCCTGTCACCACGCCTCCCCCTCGCTCCCTCAGCCCTGCCACCACGCCTCCCCCTCGCTCACTCAGCCCTGTCACCACCCCTCACTCACTCAGCCCTGTCACCACGCCTCCCTCTCACTCACTCAGCCCTGTCACCACGCCTCCCCCTCGCTCACTCAGCCCTGCCACCACGCCTCCCCCTTGCTCAATCAGCCCTGTCACCACGCCTCCCCCTCACTCAGCCCTGTCACCACACCTCCCCCTCACTCACTCAGCCCTGTCACCATGCCTCCCCCTCACTCACTCAGCCCTGTCACCACGCCTCCCCCTCACTCACTCAGCCCTGTCACCATGCCTCCCACTCACTCACTCACTCACTCACACCCGTGATTGTATTTTGCACTCTCCGCAGGTTTGAGTTCCAGCCCATATCCCCCCCACCGGTGTGCGGAGCGGTCAGTCCCACCTCCTGCGCCGCTTATTTCAACACATCAGCGGCCAAGGCAGGGTTGCTCAACAAGATGAAGGAGATGCCCGGGGTGCAGGAGGAAGGGGATAGTGCTGCGGGAGCAGAGGAGGAGAACGAGCTGATGTTCAGGAAGGTGAGTGTGGAACGGCCGGAGCTGAATGCAGTGTGATTACAAAGGAGTCTGTCTGCCAGCAATCCCTCCTAGGACCAAAGTCCACTGATTCAGCGACATGTTTAAGGGGACCTCATGTGGGTAGTGGATGCATTTCTTACCCAAATCTGACATAAGGGTAAATAAGACACTTGATTGATAAGCACTTCCCCATTCAGGGAGGCCCATAAGAAATTCAACTATTTGGGATTGCACCTTTAAAACCATCACTCTCTCATATCCCACCCCTCTCTTTATCTATTCATCCTTCTCCCCATTTCCCTCCACCTCCCACTTGCTCTCCTCTTTATATCACACCCTTTCACTCTCCCTCTCTCCCCTTTTCCATTCCTCTCCTATCCTCTCTCCTCCCTCCCCTTTTCCTTCCCCCTCCCCCTCTCTCTTTCTCTCTCTCTTTCTTTCTCTCTTTCTCTCTCTCTCTCTTTCTCTCTCTCTCTCTTTCTCTTTTCTCTCGCTCTCTCGCTTTCTCTCTCTCTCTTTTTTCTCTCTCTCAGATTCAGCTGATAGACAGTATCAGCAGGAAGCTCTCGGTCCTTCACGAGGCTCAGCAGGGCCTCATGGAAGATATCGGCGCTAACGCAACCCTGGGCTATGAGGTGGGGGAACTGCTGAAGAGCCTCTGCAAACCAAATGAGTACGACAAGTTCAGGATCTTCATCGGGGACCTGGACAAGGTGGTCAACCTGCTACTGTCTCTCTCCGGGCGACTTGCGAGGGTGGAGAGCGCTCTGAGCAGTGAAGACCCAGAGCCCACCGAGGAGGAGAAGGTACCAGCACACAGACATGTACACAACACACACAGTTACACAGTAGATGAGGTTGAAACAAGATATACGTCCATCAAGTTCAACCCATGCTAAATGTAGACGACAGATACTTTATCCTATATCTATACTTACTTATTGATCCAGAGGAAGGCAAACACAAAACCCCCAGTGCCATATCTTCCAATGATATCTCATAAGGGGGGAAATAAATTCCTTCCTGACTCCAAATACTGGCAATCAGATTACTCCCTGGATCAACAACCTTCCCATGTATACTTATTTGGTATATCCCTGTATACCTTTCCTTTCTAAAAAGATGTTCAACCTTTTTTTGAACAAATGTATTGTATCTGCCATCACAGTCTCCATGGGCAATGAATTCCACATTGTAACTGCCCTTACTGTAAAGAACCCTTTCCTTTGTTGCTGGTGAAATCTCCTTTCCTCCAACCTTAAGGGATGCCCCCGAGACCTTTGTACTGCCCGTGGGATGAATAGTTCTGTTGAAATCTCCTTGTTCTGTCCCTGAATATATTTGTATATAGTTATCATATCCCCTCTTAGACGCCTCTTATCTAATGTAATCAAATCTAATTTAGCTAGCCTCTCCTCATAAGTTAGATTGTCCACCCCCTTTAGTAATTTGGTGGCTCTTCGCTGCACTTTTTCTAGTTCCATAATGTATTTTCTAAGGAGTGGTGCCCAAAATTGTACTCCATGTTCAAGGTGTGGTCTTACTAATGCATACTGTACATACTGTACTTAAACTAAAAGCTCTCGGCATTATAACATATTCAGCAGTGGGTCTAAAGTCATCAGATTGTATTGACTCGCAGTCTCCTGTGTGTGTCCATCTCCTGACACCCTTCTCTCCCCTCCTCCCCACAGTTGACTCTGCTGGAGAAGAAGAAGCAGCTGAGTGACCAGCTGGAAGATGCCAGGGAACTGAGAGCTCACGTGGACCGGAGAGAGAGGATGGTGCTGGAGACCGTGTCCCGTTACCTGACAGAGGAGCAGCTACAGGATTACCACCACTATGTCAAGATGACGTCGGCTCTAATCGTAGAGCAGCGGGAGCTGGAGGACAAGATCCGACTGGGGGAGGAGCAGCTCAGGTGTCTTCGGGAGAGTCTGTAGCCGTAGCGCAACCAAATAAGTGTTCTTGAGGAATCCCTCACTTTAGATTTGTATTTAAACACACATTTTAATTTGTTGCTGAGACGTAAGCGAGTCCACGAAGTTATTCAGTGGACCATATTTTACAGACGATGGAGGTTGCTGTGGGTTTGTGCTTGCTGCACAGTGTATGCTGAGGCTCACTTTGCAACTCCTATTTGAGACCTCTGCCTCACCTGCTGTAGATCCACTCTAAGTTTTAGAGTGTCATATCCTCAGTAGAAACATCTGCCACATGGTGGTGGGTATGGTCTTACTTTGGAACAGGAAACTCCTAATCCAGACGTTTGCCTGTCACCCATCTGTTCTAGCCTACAGAGATTTCCAGATATATCTCCTGAAGGAAACATCCAGATGATGGTGGGAGCGGTGGAATTTTGCCTGTAAAACCGTGTATACCGAGGCTCACTTTGCAACTGGAAACTCCCAAACAAGACTTCTACCTCCCCGTCATTGGATTTACTTTGCAGAATTTTAGAGGGTCACATGCTCCGGAGAAAACCTCGTCTGGATAATGGTGGGCGCTATGGGATTTTGCCTACAGAACAGTACATGCAACATGAGCGCTGCTCTCCATTCCGGAGAGTTTGAGTGCACCTCATGCTACAGAGATACCTCTCCGATGTGGTGGCAGAGGTGAGATTTTACCTCCAGCTCCCTCTGTAGCTGTGACCAAGACCACCTCCTCCACAGTAAGAGTTTGACTCAAATTCTTAATGTCGTAACCCTAAGATACGGTTTTACAATTAGCAGTAGGTGAGTTTTTGTTCGCAACGTGAAGCTTCTAATCAAGACCTTCCACGTCACCTGAGAAGAATATTGTCCAGCGAGAAACTCCCACAGCAGGGCCCTCTTCCAGGTGGTGGGCAAGGTGGGATTGCAACAGCAGCGGAGTTACGAAGGGGACCGTGCAATGTAGGTGTTTTACCCCCTGGCTGCTGAAGTGAAGCTTTAACCTCTTCAGGCGTCTCCACTAATGTCTTCCCGCAGATGATGTTGGACGGTTTATGATCATGTGGCTGAATCCCAAAGGGACGACTCCTTGCACGCTTTTCTATCCTCCTATGGTGGAGGATGTATAAGTGCCTTATAACAGAACTCATTTTTATATGGGACAATGCAAGCGTAGATTTTAGGTTCTGTAATCCACAATTTACAACTTTGACCCTCCTGGAAAGAAAAAGAACCCCCACCCCCCTAAATCATTCTTATTTAAAGATACACTACAGTGAGCATTTAAAGTTGGTTACTAAAAAATCAACTGTCCGATTTTAAGAAAAAAATCGTAAGCCCCCCTCAATTTTTTGTGAAGAGTAGCAACATAATTTTTCTAGGGTCTGTTTTTGACCCCAAATAAAGAGGAGATGGATAATTTGATATATCCCATTGTGTACAGTATGTTACCTAATTTCTAAAGCTCTGTATAACTACCACTCCTTATAACTCCTCCTATTGCTCCATATAACCTCTCCCTATAGTACCTCCTATTGCTCCATGTAACCTCTCCTTATAACTCCTCCTATTGCTCCATATTACCTCTCCCTATAACTCCTATTGCTACACATAATCTCTTTCTACAACCCCTTCTGTTGCTCCATATAACCGTTTCCTATAAATGCTCCTATTGCCAAATACCTTCATATATGGATATTACCAGACCCCGAATGAAAATGCCTCTGCTATTTGTACAAAAATGCTACTTTTGTTACTTAATTACTACACCATCACCCCTCTTTCTAAGAATCAGTTTCTTCAGATACGGTGTACATGTGAACAGGAGATTTTAGCGTTAAAACTGGATCCAAGATTTTATCAAACTGGTTGAAAACATTTTGTATTTTATTTTTTTTAGGAAAAAAAAGGGATTTGTTAAAAAATAAAAAATGCAACAAAAAAAAAATCGGGTTCCTAAAATGGACGCAGAATAAGATGTTACTTTGTTATGAATACTCAGGATTAAGCCAAAGAAAACTAAATTATTTTAACCTCTTTGCTGCCAGATGCAACCGTAGCAGCTAATGGGTTAAAATCTTACGATAGGAATCAAAATCGTATATTTTCAAGAAAATGTGTGTTTTTTTTTTTTTTTTTGCACATTGGGGATTTTAACCCCTGAACGGCTGATCTCTCTTATCCAGATGCACTAGAGGTGTGAGTAAGTGTATTACTGCACTGCCTGTGAATTGAAGGGACACCTTCATTCTGCAGTAACGTAACACTCGGCAAAATATATTGGATTTGCTTTAAAATGTTGTTTGTTTCATGGAAAGGGAAATATTCTGTAAGCTGCCGTTTCTGCGCTATGCATTGCAGAGCGATATGATATACCCGCGGAGCGATGTGTAGTAATGACATGCGGAGCCATATAATACAGCGCTGGGCACAATATAACCACCGAGAGCAGTGCTTTGCTTGTCACTGTGGCAATGAAGGCGTTACATGTAGAGCGTGAATTCTAATTGAAAAAAACATGCATATATATGTGTGTAATATTTGTTTCATATATAGATTTATATACAGATTATCGTGTATATGTAGGTGTGTGTGTATGTGTATACATGTGCGTGTGTGTGTGCGCGTGTGTATGTATATATATATATATATATGTATATATATATATATATATATATATATATATGCAAATACAACTGTATGCTCATCTGCATGTCTTAGGCAGGTCTGCAACCCCGCCTTTCCCCATTATCACCCAGCATACAGCACTTCCACTGCAGCAAGGGATTCTGGGAAATGACATGCAAATGAGCACACAGTGTCACTTTTTGCCTCAATAACCATTTTTAACAGGGTATGCACCTTAACCCTGGCTGTGCTCGAAGCTGTGACCATGCAGCAAGCTTAAGCCTATAGGGAACCATGTTAAAAATGGTTATTGAGGCAAAAAGTGACACTGTGTGCTCATTTGCATGTCATTTCCCAGAATCCCTTGCTGCAGTGGAAGTGCTGTATGCTGGGTGATAATGGGGAAAGGCGGGGTTGCAGACCTGCCTAAGACATGCAGATGAGCATACAGCTATATTTGCATATTTGCTTTCCTGTGGAGGGTTTTTGTCACTTTTTTTACTCACCATAACTTAACTCAGTATTATGGTTTATATATATATATATATATATATATATATATATATATATATATATATATATATGTGTATATATATGTATGTACGTACGTACATACAGTGGCAAGAAAAAGTTTGTGAACCACTTACGTTTTCACCTATTTCACACCTAAAATGTTGTTAGATATTAATCGAAGTACTTATAATACATAAAGATAACGTGATCAAACAAATGACACAAAAACATGATACTTTTTCAACATTTATTTATCCACAAATGATTAAACATTCAATATCCGTGTGTGAAAAAGTATGTGAACCTTTAGATTCAGTACCTGATGGCGCCCCCTTGAGCAGCAATGACTTTAACTAAGCGTTTCCTGTAACTGCTGGTCAGTCTCTCACATTGCGTTTTGAGGAATTTTGGCCCATTCCTCCTTACAAAACTGCTTCAAGTCCGTGATATTTGAGGGCTTCCTTGGGGAAAATCATGGGGGATGATTAGGAATGATGGGAAGAACATGGGGGATGATTAGGAATGATGGGAAGAACATGGGGGATGATTAGGAATGATGGGAAGAACATGAGGGATGATTAGGAATGATGGGAAGAACATGGGGGATGATTAGGAATGATGGGAAGAACATGGGGGATGATTAGGAATGATGGGAAGAACATGGGGGATGATTAGGAATGATGGGAAGAACACGGGGAATGATTAGGAATGATGGGAAGAACACGGGGAATGATTAGGAATAATGGGAAGAACACGGGGGATGATTAGGAATGATGGGAAGAACACGGGGAATGATTAGGAATGATGGAAAGAACATGGGGGATGATTATGAATGATGGGAAGAACATGGGGGTTGATTAGGAATGATGGGAAGAACATGGGGGCAAGGAAGCCCTCAAATATCACGGACTTGAAGCAGTTTTGTAAGGAGGAATGGGCCAAAAAACCTCAATCGATGTGAGAGACTGACCAGCAGTTACAGGAAACGCTTAGTTGAAGTCATTGCTGCTCAAGGGGGCGCCATCAGGTCAAGAATCTAAAGGGTCACCTACTTTTTCACACGGATATTGAATGTTTAATCATGGACAGCTCGCTTCAGCTCCTGCCACAACATTTCAATAGGGTTTAGGTCCGTACTTTGACTAGGCCATTCTAAAACGCGGAATTTCTTCTTCTGCTGCCATTCTTTTGGAGATCTTCTTATATGTTTAGGATCATTGTCTTGCTGCATGACCCACTTTCGGTTCAGATTCAGCTCATGGACGGAAGGCCTGACATTCTCCTCTAGAATTTTCTGATACAACGCAGAATTCATGGTTGTGTCAAAGAGGACAAGCCGTCCATGTCCTGATGCAGCAAAGCAGCCCAAAACCATCACACTCCCGCCACCATGCTTGACGGTTGGGATGAGGTTCTTCTGTTCTAACATAGTTTTGGTTTGCGCCAAACATAACATTCCTCATTGAGGCCAAAAAGTTCCACCTTTGACTCGTCTGTCTAGAGAACATTGTTACAGAAGTCTATGTGCTCTTTGGCGAACTTCAGACGGGCAGCAATGTTCTTATTAGAGAGCTGTGGTTTCCTCCTGACTATATCCTTCCATGAGCACCATTCTTATTCAGTTGTTTCTTATAGTTGAGTCATGAACACTTACATTGGCCAAGACAAGAGTGGCCTACAGATCCTTGGATATTACTCCTTGTGACTTCCTGGATGATTTTCCAGTTTGTTCTTGGAGAGATTTCGGTAGGACGACCACTCCTTGGTAGAGTGACTGTAATCTTGAACTTTCTACATTTGTAGACTATATGTCTGACAGTGGATTGGTGGAACCCCAAATCTTTGGAAATGGTTTTGTAACCCTTTCTAGACTGATGAGCATCAATAACTGCTTTTCTGAGGTCCTCAGAGATTCATTTTGATCGTGGCATGACGTCACTCACTACCTGTATAGTGAAGAGCAAATGCACAAAGTTTCTGATCTTTATATAGGGTGTGGCCTCCCAAACTCACACCTGAAGATATACGTAATTATTTAAACACCCGATTCTTATTATCCCCTTTCATTTAGCTGAGAAAACCAACGTTTCACTTACTTTTTCACATCACCTGACTCTTAATTACTCATTGTTTGTCTAATTCATACATCATTTTGTTTTCAAAAGACATGGAATTGGTTAATATAAATCCTATTTGATATGTAAGAAAAGACTGGTTTTGATTCAAGAAGGTTATCATGGAAAAACGATGGAATTTCCGTAATTATCATTGGGGTTCAAACGTATTCTCGCCACTGTGTGTGTGTGTGTGTGTGTGTGTGTGTGTGTGTGTGTGTGTGTATATATGTATGTATGTATGTATGTATGTATGTGTTATACGGCAGGCATAAGCTGACAGGGATCCATGTTAAAATTGACAAGAAGCAAAACGTGAAACACAGCTCATTTGCATGTCATTACCCAGAATCCCTGGCTGCAGTGGAAGCACTGTTTTTGCTAAGAGAACATGGGGAAAGGCAAGTTTGCGGGCCTGTCTGAGACATGCAAATGTGCTCATAAGTAGTATTTTATATATATATATATATATATATATATATATATATATATATATATATATATATATATATATATATATATATATATATATACACACACACACTATATGCACAGAAACACACACACACACACACACACAGAAACACACACACACACACACACACACACACACACTATATGCACAGAAACACACAACTCTACTTTTTTTTTTTTTTTAGATTCTCAAATCTACCAAAGAATACAGCATCAATTCCAGCTGTGGTTATCTGCGCTGATACAGCATCAATTCCAGCTGTGGTTATCTGCGCTGATACAGCATTAATTCCAGCTGTGGTTATCTGCGCTGATACAGCATCAATTCCAGCTGTGGTTATCTGCGCTGATACAGCATCAATTCCAGCTGTGGTTATCTGCGCTGATACAGCATCAATTCCAGCTGTGGTTATCTGCGCTGATATAGCATTAATTCCAGCTGTGGTTATCTGCGCTGATACAGCATCAATTCCAGCTGTGGTTATCTGCGCTGATATAGCATTAATTCCAGCTGTGGTTATCTGCGCTGATATAGCATTAATTCCAGCTGTGGTTATCTGCGCTGAGTAACAAAGCAGTTTTTAGAAAGTTCCGGGGGAAGTGCCCTATTTAATAGTACCCGGCTTTAAATCCGTATTCCTCCCAGGATAGAAAGGAAGATTTTGCAGGGATGTGTGTATGGACCAAGTAACGAACTGCGACATTGCGGAATATAGAGGGGTTCGGAAGGAATCCCAACACACGGCAGCCTCTCTGTGCGCATCACATTCAGCCTGGCGGCCATGCGTGGCGATGTTACGGACATTTCGTGCCTTTCCGTTTCTATTTTCAGCGGTTTCTATACAACCTTTTTAAAGGCAGCAAATGAAATGTATAAAGCGGGTAAGGACGTTTGGAAGACACGAGGCAAAAGATGAAACTGGAGTAAAGAGGAAGTGAGGGTCGGCCATTCCTGGGACCCTGATAATGGTGACTGGTTTTACACGTTGGTGCTGCGGGCCCCGCTGGCAAACGGCGATCATGTGTCCACTCGTCGGCGTCCCCCAAGTCGTCCTCTTCCATTTCCCTGCTTTACAGATCGCGTACTATGCTCTACAACAGGGGCGTGCAAACATACCTTAATGCTCCCCCCTGTCTCCTCTCCCGTCCTGCCATCCCCCACCCCCTGCACGGCTCCGGCGTCAAATGACGTTGCGGGGTCATGTGACCCCGTGGCGTCATTTGGCGCCGGTTGCCATGGAGACGCGTCACCGGAACCAAGGTAAGTAAACAGTTACAGAGGCCTCGCGCGATCCCTGGCATTTATTTTAAATGTCTTGGGGGAAGCGTGGGGTGTCTGCAACAGCCGCGCCCCCACCCCCCTCCCCCCCCCACTTTGCGCACCCCTGCTCTACATGACCCTGAAGTGCCAGACCTCACGAGGTAGTGACTATCTCTTGGGGCGCACAAAGCGTTTAAGGGTCAGCTCCGTGTAGGAGCAAAGTGACCTAAAGACAGTGACCTGTTTGGTGGGTTAATAAAACGTGGTTAGTGACGGCTGACCCTTTAATCCATGATACATGTTGCGATCGTGAGGAACTCCTTCATAGCACTGATCGTAAGGGATGCCGTGTCCGGCAAAGGATTAATACCTCCACCACCACCACCACAAAGACCAGTATGTTCAGCCGTGAAGGGGTTAATTAGTCATTCCGCTTTGAACCTAATCTGTATTAATTCAGCACAAGAAAAAGAAATGAAGTGTTAATGTTTAGTCTTCATGTGTAAATCGTTCTGAATATTGCCTGTTTATTGAGCGTATTACGGATGCCATGTGATTATTGTAATGTTATTCCTCTGTATATTGTGGGTGTCCCCTTTTATTTGGGTCAAAATGACCTGAAATGGGGCTTCCTCTGCACTACAGTAAATATAATGGTGCTAATGACAATCCGCAGATTTTTCTGTTATTGTGTGTGTGTGTGTGTGTGTGTGTGTGTGTGTGGATAATGTATGCGCGGTTCTGCTTTTAATTAGTGTGTGTGTGTGTATAATGTATGCGCGGTTCTGCTTTTAATTAGTGTGTGTGTGTGTATTTCATTTTGGGTTTGTGTTTAGTTACATAACTGTCCCCTATAACTCCCCCTAATGCTCCACATAACCTCCATATAACCGCTCCCTAACTCTTGCTCTATATAACCGCTCCATATAACTCTTGCTCTATATAACCACTCCCTATAACTCCTCCTATTGCGCCATATAACTGCTCCCTATAACTCCTATTGCGCCATATAACCACTCCCTATAACTCCTCCTATTGCGCCATATAACCACTCCCTATAACTCTTGCTCTATATAAATAAAAAAAAAAACAAATACAGACCAGCGCCCAAAAAGGTGAATAAATGTCCACCGCGTCCAGGATAAAGTCCAATCAGTCGTGAGATCAGGCTCCACTCAGTAGATAGGTGACATGTGAATAAATGACAAGAAAATAATTATAGTGTGCATTGTAAACACAGCAACATGAAACATAGAACAATACTAACTGACAACATGGAACATGTAACACAGAAGCTGATGTAATTAAAACTAATTTATTAAACAAGGATGCCTGTTGCAGCGGGTCATCAGGGGTTAAAACCAGAACCCTCCTTACAACAGGACCGGAAATGCAAGCGTGATAACACCAGGCAAAAGCGAATTCCTCTGGACGAAGATGATGCTCTGCAGACACCTGCACAAGTGGGGGGGGGGGGGGGTAATCGTACTCTCCTCCCGTTGGCTGCAGGAACCCGACAATAAGCTCGACAAAGCACAGCAACACACGGGGCCGCTCCTCCACAATCTCCGTGTGATGTGAGAAGATGTGAGAAGATCCACCGCATGACGCACTTCCGGTTTCTTCCAAGGCGCCGTGACCTCTGACCCTACGCGTTTCGTGATAACGTCACTTCCTCAGGGGTTTGAATTGGTTGAGGTGAAGTTCCTTTATATACACCTCTGACGGCAATGATTGGAGCAAACTGCAGCCACAATCAAATAAAGTTTAAAGCAATAGCTTCTGAGACTAACTAACAAGGACACACAATGGGTTAACAACAGTAAACCCAGGACAAAAAACAAATACTAAGAACTAACATAGATCAAAGCTGCTGTTACCAAATTAAGAATTAATAAAATGCATTTATACTAAAAAATAATACATTAGTACTAAACCTATGCATTATCCACTAAAAACTAGAAAGACCTGACCAAAGGCAGGCAGGGCCGCAGACATGGGCAATCATACACAGGCAGGCAGGGCCGCATACATGGGCAATCATACACAGCCAGGCAGGGCCGCAGACATGGGCAATCATACACAGGCAGGCAGGGCTGCAGACATGGCCAGTCATACACAGGCAGGGCCGCAGACATGGGCAATCATACACAGGCAGGGCGGCAGACCTGGGCAATCATACACAGGCAGGCAGGGCGGCAGACCTGGGCAATCATACACAGGCAGGCAGGGCGGCAGACCTGGGCAATCATACACAGGCAGGCAGGGCCGCAGACATGGGCAATCATACACAGGCAGGGCCGCAGATATGGGCAATCATACACAGGCAGGGCCGCAGACATGGGCAATCATACACAGGCAGGGCCGCAGATATGGGCAATCATACACAGGCAGGGCCGCAGACATGGGCAATCATACACAGGCAGGCAGGGCCGCAGACATGGGCAATCATACACAGGCAGGCAGGGCCGCAGACATGGGCGATCATACACTGGCAGGCAGGGCCGCAGACATGGGCGATCATACACAGGCAGGCAGGGCCACAGACATGGGCAATCATACACAGGCAGGGCCGCAGACATGGGCAATCATACACAGGCAGGGCCGCAGACATGGGCAATCATACACAGGCAGGGCCGCAGACATGGGCAATCATACACTGGCAGGGCCGCAGACATGGGCAATCATACACTGGCAGGGCCGCAGACATGGGCAATCATACACAGGCAAGCAGGGCAGCAGACATTGGCAATCATACACAGGCAGGCAGGGCCACAGACATGGGCGATCATACACAGGCAGGCAGGGCCGCAGACATGGGCGATCATACACTGGCAGGCAGGGCTGCAGACATGGGCAATCATACACAGCCAGGCAGGGCCGCAGACATGGGCAATCATACACTGGCAGGCAGGGCCGCAGACATGGGCAATCATACACAGGCAGGCAGGGCCGCAGACATGGGCAATCATACACAGGCAGGCAGGGCCGCAGACATGGGCAATCATACACTGGCAGGCAGGTCCGCAGACATGGGCAATCATACACAGGCAGGCAGGGCTACAGACATGGGCAATCATACACAGGCAGGGCCGCAGACATGGGCGATCATACACAGGCAGGGCTGCAGACATGGACGATCATACACAGGCAGGCAGGGCTGCAGACATGGGCAATCATACACAGCCAGGCAGGGCCGCAGACATGGACGCTCATACACAGGCAGGCAGGGCTGCAGACATGGGCAATCATACACAGGCAGGCAGGGCCGCAGACATGGACGATCATACACAGGCAGGCAGGGCTGCAGACATGGGCAATCATACACAGGCAGGCAGGGCTGCAGACATGGGCAATCATACACAGGCAGGCAGGGCCGCAGACATGGACGATCATACACAGGCAGGCAGGGCTGCAGACATGGGCAATCATACACAGCCAGGCAGGGCCGCAGACATGGGCGATCATACACAGGCAGGCAGGGCCGCAGACATGGGCAATCATACACAGGCAGGCAGGGCTGCAGACATGGACGATCATACACAGGCAGGGCCGCAGACATGGGCAATCATACACAGCCAGGCAGGGCTGCAGACATGGACGATCATACACAGGCAGGCAGGGCCGCAGACATGGGCGATCATACACAGGCAGGGCCGTAGATATGGGCAATCATACACAGGCAGGCAGGGCCGCAGACATGGCCAGTCATACACAGGCAGGCAGGGCCGCAGACATGGGCGATCATACACAGGCAGGGCCGTAGATATGGGCAATCATACACAGGCAGGCAGGGCCACAGACATGGGCAATCATACACAGGCAGGCAGGGCCGCAGACATGGGCGATCATACACAGGCAGGCAGGGCCGCAGACATGGGCAATCATACACAGGCAGGCAGGGCCGCAGACATGGGCGATCATACACTGGCAGGCAGGGCCGCAGACATGGGCGATCATACACAGGCAGGCAGGGCAGCAGACATGGGCGATCATACATAGGCAGGCAGGGCCACAGACATGGGCGATCATACACAGGCAGGCAAGGCAGCAGACATGGGCGATCATACACTGGCAGGCAGGGCTGCAGACATGGGCAATCATACACAGCCAGGCAGGGCCGCAGACATGGGCGATCATACACAGGCAGGCAGGGCTGCAGACATGGACGATCATACACAGGCAGGCAGGGCTGCAGACATGGACGATCATACACAGGCAGGCAGGGCTGCAGACATGGGCAATCATACACAGCCAGGCAGGGCCGCAGACATGGGCAATCATACACAGGCAGGGCCGCAGACATGGACAATCATACACTGGCAAGCAGGGCTGCAGACATGGGCGATCATACACAGGCAGGGCCGTAGATATGGGCAATCATACACAGGCAGGGCCACAGACATGGGCGATCATACACAGGCAGGGCCACAGACATGGGCGATCATACACAGGCAGGCAGGGCAGCAGACATGGG
The DNA here is from genome assembly GCF_040206685.1 of Ascaphus truei. Taxonomy (NCBI): domain Eukaryota; kingdom Metazoa; phylum Chordata; class Amphibia; order Anura; family Ascaphidae; genus Ascaphus; species Ascaphus truei. The sequence continues at coordinate 32,063,237 of NC_134498.1, forward strand.
CGATCATACACAGGCAGGCAGGGCAGCAGACATGGGCGATCATACACAGGCAGGGCCGCAGACATGGGCGATCATACACAGGCAGGCAGGGCTGCAGACATGGGCAATCATACACAGGCAAGCAGGGCAGCAGACATGGGCAATCATACACAAGAAGGCAGGGCCACAGACATGGGCGATCATACACAGGCAGGGCAGCAGACATGGGCAATCATACACAGGCAGGCAGGGCAGCAGACATGGGCGATCATACACAGGCAGGCAGGGCAGCAGACATGGGCGATCATACACAGGCAGGCAGGGCCACAGACATGGGCAATCATACACAGGCAGGGCCGCAGACATGGGCAATCATACACAGGCAGGGCCGCAGACATGGGCAATCATACACAGGCAGGCAGGGCCGCAGACATGGGCAATCATACACAAGAAGGCAGGGCAGCAGACATGGGCAATCATACACAGGCAGGCAGGGCCGCAGACATGGGCGATCATACACAGGCAGGGCCGCAGACATGGGCAATCATACACAAGAAGGCAGGGCCGCAGACAAGTATGTCTTTATTTATATAGCGCCATTAGTGTACATAGCGCTTCACATCAGTACTACACGTGACAATCATATAAATTAAAAATCATACACATAAAAGATCATGGGAATAAGTGCTTCAGACATAAAAGTAACATTTCGGAAGAGGAGTTCCAGCGCCGGGGAGCTTACAATCTAACTGGTGGGGAGAACGGACAGAGACAGTAGGAAGGCATTCAGGTAAGTGCGTCTGCAGGGGGCCAAGCTTTATGTATCGTGTATAGTATTAACCACTGTGCTACTCACATGATTCTTTAAGCAAGTGTGTCTTAAGGGGGTTCTTATAGAAAGTGAGATCAACCCTAAAAAGGTCTTTATGTACCTTAATAACAAAAAAATTAGAAAAAAATATAGGACCTGTCAGTGTGAGATGGGCAGGCAAATAATTTCAGATAAGGAAAAAGCAGAGGTATTAAACAAATTATTTTCCTCTGTGTTTACCAGGGAAGAATCAATTGCAATATTAGTGCCACAGGAGGAAGCCACAACCTCTATATTAACGAACAATTGTTATCTGAGGAAGAAGTTCATCAAATTAAAGTAAACAAGGCACCTGGCACCGGTGGCATACATCCAAGAGTTCTTTAGGAGCTGAGTTCAGTAATAGCCAAACCATTATATTTAATATTGAAGACCTCTATTTCCACAGGCTCCGCACCACAAGATTGGCGTTGTGTTAGCGGGAGAACGCGAAGAGGACACAGCTGATGGCTTTATGCAGAAGGCTCTCCACCGTGCCATCAGCTGGGTTCTCTTTTAAGTATACCCACACAGCGCTCGATTAGATGTCACCCTAGACAAGACTGGATTCAATCTACACACCTGTATCTTAGCGTGTGACATGCCTGTTATATCTATGTGAGTATAATGATTGAAGATTAGAAGAAAGGTCTCATTACCAGCTATTAGCATTACTGCTCTATATATTCTATTCTATTGGTTTTTGCATATAACGCATCCCGCTCCCTCATCCTGTTCTACAACTATCTGCAAAGGAAAATAGAAGACTCTTTTCTAATGAAGGTTGCGTGGGACGCTTTTGTGCTATTTTAACACTAAAGCTCTTATTATAGTGATTGTCTGTTATTAATATGTATTTTATGTGACTGTTATAGTGCACTCCTATTACCTACCACTTGGAGCACTCTCAGCCTGCTGTATTCATTTACGGATATCTGTTGTGTGATTGCTGTTATATTATATACTGTTGTAGGCGCCAGTCCTGTTGCTTCTTTTTGTGCTAACAAAGAGGTTAACACACAAAATAAATACCCTACAAATAAACAACAAAATCCTAACATCCATATGTGTACATATTAACCCTAAATGGACAAATCGTGACTTGGGCTGCTAAGGGCTATTATATTAATATTATTATATTCTGTGTAGGTTATTATTATGTATTTGTATTACCTTTAAAGGTTGTAAATTCATTTACTTACAAAACCTACTATTTTCTATCTTTGTCATTCTTTTCTGTCACTTTCCCAAGCCCCAGAACCATTAACTAACAAATTAATATCAAACACCACACCTGAAAAATCATTAATTTCTTCAGCACGAAAATCAATCATACTAGTAGATATTTTATTTGTATTTGTATTTTATTTATTTGTTATAATATTGAAATAAAATACAAATTGCAATGTGCACACAAACATACTGTACATACATGTAAATATTATATCAATACAGTGTTCCTAAAGTTTGTCCAATACACAGTATTTTGTAAATAAAATTCATTGTAATGATAAAATAACTTAAAAATGAAATCACAATTATACAGTACAGTGATAATAATACACACATTTTGTAGTTGCTGACAATAAATAACATGGAAACAGCATTTTTTCTATATTTCTTGCAAAATGTAGAATTGTTTTTGGTTAAATGTTGGATTGTAATATTTATTAAATATATTTATTGACTGTAATAGTTACTAATGTAATGTAGACATTAATTGACAAAACAAATACAAATACTGTATCTATCAGCACAGAAAGCAACATTCTTCAGTAATGCAATTTAAATAATGTCTCGATAATAATATTAGTTAATACAAGATTTCTGCTTTAATTAAAATGTGAATATATAGTATGGAAACGGTCATATAAAGGCTGTTATTTAAGTTATATGTTTAGAACATATGTTTCCCAGAATTATATTCATTTTATGGATTTTCCATCAGCAAATAACTGAACACCCTGTAAAGTCCCAGTGGAATTTATTGTGATACAAATAAGCCAGATACATAATTTCACAATAATTACTGTAGTAACAATGGCAGCTGAGAGCTGTCTTTCAGGCTTTCTATATTGTCTACTGTGTGGATTATAGCTTCCACTTTGTCATCATTGAGGACATGTTTTGCATTGGATCGGAACTTCTTTAGGAGAGAGTCTCTGCTCAGGGGGTTTCTCCAGTGCCCATAGAATGTATCACTCCTTCCTTCTATAATGTCTCCATTGTGCAGGTGCAGGGCAACCTCCCCATACATCTTATCAAAGTTGGCCACATTATCTTCAGGGTGCTCCACTACCACCTTACTCAGGAGTTTCTGGAGTTCATCTCGATATAAGCTGTCCTCGCTGAAGGAACCAATGTTAACATCACCATCTAAGAGTGCAGTACATGCATTGAACTGGAAGGAGTGACGCGCCTCGTGCTCTGAATCAGGAGAGGGTCTATTAATGTATTTGGAAACTGGGATTCTGAGAACAATAGATTGAATGTCTGATGGATTAAATGAGCCAAAGTGGTTTATGAGTCTATTTCTCACTGCGATTGAGGCATCTGCTATCCAGTGCATTCCAAGATGGGCTGGAAACCTCTTGAAAGCAATGTCTTGCTTCTCCAAGAGAAATTCATAGTGCTTTCCTGGTGGAAATAGTGATTTAGGCTGATAATCCCCATAGAAAGCACTAAAACCTGAGCACCCAGGAACATCATCCAATATTAGAGAATTGGCCTTCATTCCTTTCGCAGCCAGAAGTGCAGCTTCAAGTCCTAACCTCGTGGCATTGCCAATGTGCAAGGGTTTAGCAAGAGTAGCAGCATTTGCCATTGGGGCTCCAGCCAGGGAAGCTGCTATTGCTAATGCATGGGTGCATTGTTCTCTGTTTAATGACAGAAGCTTGGCTGAGGCTGCGGCACTGCCCATGGTGCCAACTACAGACGGAGGATGAAATCTGTATGGGAAAATAAATATATTTTCAGATTTAGCATTAAATAAATAATGTTGATATTTACATGAATACAGATTTGCATGGAGTATAATTATAAACAGCAAGTTCATAAACACATTTGTTTTCCTTGCTAAATAATCCTATTGAAACTAGACATATATTCCTTAATCTATAAATGGTAAATACATTTACTACAATGTGGAAAAATTACAGTGTTCCCAGATATATTAGAATACGGAGATTAACAGAAATTTGACACTTAAAAAAACACATTGTTTTTATCTATGCACCAAGACTGCTTGTACTATAATATGGGGGATGTGACTTTGGTCCGATGAAAATTATTCCATTGCCTGAGTTCTTGAACTTATTAAAAAATGCATCTTTACAGTTTGTATCCATCATTAAAAAACATTTTGTGTAAAAAAATATAAAAAGCTGCAGCCTCATTGATTTAAACATTTATAATATTGAATCAATAAATATGCTGCTAATAATACATATATAATCCCAGGTTTTTGCTTTTCTACATTTGGAGAAAAAAAAGCTTGATGACATTTTGTGTAAACATTAAGATATTCAACTATCCTCCCATTTTAAATAATGTTACAACTAAGAACCAATGGTTAACTAATACTTAAACTGCAACTCTCACATTTAATCTGTAACACACTTTAGGTTTAGGAGCATTAAAAAGAAGATTTTTAATTTCTGAACATATTGAAAATGAATAATTACATCTTATATTTTCAAATGAATAAATGAATATGAAAATAAATGGCATATATTAATCAGGATATTGCTTTCATTAGGAGTGTGCTCACCTTTTGGGAATATCCTTTGCCTCACTTGAGAAACACATTAGTCTTCCTTGTACTTCAATTCCCACATTAAAAGCCATCAGAAGGTCTTCCCCACTGATTCTTTTGTCTTTGGGAAATATTTGGGACAAGGCTAAAATAGCAGGCAACACTGCACCTGAAGGGTGAGTGGCAGGGTGCCAGGTGTCATCAAAGTCCATGGAGTGAGCCTATAATATATTTAATAGGAAAATTAGGTTTTATTTATGAAACAAATGATGTAAAAATATACAACTGTACAATATTACAAGAGTCATCGATGTATTCAACATGTACTTACTGCTACTCCATTTACATAAGCAGCCAATGTTGGAGAGAGCTTTAACCCCTTTTGTCCATAAACTGAGCAGGCAGCTATATTTCTGTGTGCTGAACAATGCAGATCCTGAGACAACAGAGAAAGGTAAAGTATTGAGTAATTAGGTAATAGTGTTTGTTTTCACATGTATTCATTGTATAGTTCATGGTGGCATTTTTGATCTTAATAGGTCATGCCTGCTTTGTGTTTTAATCTAATTTTCAGAATTGTTAGGGGGGAAATAATTACTTATCTTTTTAAAGTTTGAGATACAAAATGTGGCAAATTAAAATGTTATAAAAGTGCCTGAAAATTCATGAGTTTATTAGACCATGAAAACAAACATGGTTTGATTTTTAGATAAAATAACAAAACTACAATTGTATTTCTTCTTTACTTTCCTACTCCCCTAAAATATTATCCTTTAAATATTGTAAAGAATAATAATTTGGCATCTATGTCTGATTAGCACCTTCTATATATGTAACTAGTCAGAAATAGCCTTTATTATTGAATGTTTTAAAAAAATAGGTTTCCCCTTCTCTTTTACACTACTGTCTCTATAACACGATTGCCTATCAGACTGTACTTCAGCTCATTAGAAATAACTCTAACCGGGCACTTTAGTCACCAGATTACAAGAGGTCTCACTAAGGGGATGAGAAAACCGTGTTCTAATAAAGCTCTTTGCACACACAATGTATCACTATTTTGAGCTTACTGAATAGGACACACACTTGGGCACACTTGGGCACACACACAATAGCAAGGATTAAC